>NC_031770.1:69977290-70104311 GCF_001522545.3 Parus major | reverse complement strand
TGTTCTTTTTTCCTTTTTTTTTCCTCCTCCCCTTCTAATTTTGTTTTGTAGGTAGTTGGAGATCTGTTTTATTTTAAAACAATGAAGAAGGCAGAATCCCCTGAGGTAAATTCATTGAGTACTGGGAGGTCTTGGTAACACAATTGAACTGGCACCAAATCAATAAAAACAGAACAGAAGAAAAAACAATAATTAAAACATTCTGTCAAAAAAACGGAGCAGTAATTAAAAGATGCAAACTATTGTTTTGCTACACTAATTACATTTTAATTTTCAATAGCTTGCTGAATAGTATAAAAGCCCATGCCTATAAAATGTCCCAGTGACAGTGCTCTTTCTGCAACTAGCGTGATAACAGTGTTTATGTGCTGTAACAGAGTGGTATGTGCTTTCAACTCTGTGTGGGTGAAGCTAGCTTCCTTGTAAGATAGCATGACAACGAAGTTTCAATTTTTAATTTTTTTTTCTGCCGTGGAAAATTATTACTCAACACACACACACACACACCGACACACGCAGACGCAGACGCGCGTGCACATCTACACACACACAGAGCCAGGCTCATTCCAAGGGAGATGCTGCTCAGGGCACTTCCAGTGACCTCAGTGGGAATTCTGCGTGTGGCGCAATAGCGGGCTGCTGGCCTGCGTGAATACTGCACTTAGGTTTAGACCATGTTGTTTCCTTCACATGTTATTGAAGGATGAAGAGAAAAACAAATTGAATTTTCCTATTAATATACACCATTTGCAAACCTAACACATGCAACTTTTTAGGCAGGGTCCTGAGGACTTTTCTCACAGAACAGCCCTTATAGATTTCACTGGTAGATACCCATACATAAAAGAAACATAATAAAGCCCATATTCTGTACGGTTATGAATCATAGTAGTCCTGAAAAAAATTACGTAATTCATTTAGCTGCTTTTGAGAAAAGTTTGCTTTTGAGAAATTTCCATAGGCAGCTTTACGAAACACTCCAAACGAAGCATACATGTAAAGGAGTTTGTTGTTATTGTTGTTTGCAGCAGCTCAACACAAAGTCAAGTTATCCAGATGACTCCTGGCAAAATCTGGATCCATTAGCTACAATCTGTTTCTCCACAGCTGTAGTTTACACACTCTGCCTTTCATATCATCTCATTTGAATGATAGAGTTCTTCCAGAAACAACATCCCATGTGTTTAGGCATGCCCCAAAAACAATAGATGCCTTCCATCAAAGTGGGAGCGGTGGGGAAATAATTTCTCAGTAACTAATCCCTGGATTTCAGATGTATGAAATCAATGAAATGCCTCAGTCTATGAAAATGGTCAGCACTGCCAAACAACATTTCACAGCTTTACCTCAATAACTCTTCTACATTACCAATTTACTTTGAAATTATTTCAAAATTATGTAAATATATTATTTTATAATATGAAAATAAAGAAAAGACTGCACCAAATGATGGAATAAAAATAAAATAAATCCTTCATACCACCGCAGCCAGAAACACAAATACAGAGGGCAATGTATTTTAAAGAGAAAACATTGAGAAAATATCATATATGTTTTCAGCACTTTACAGTTCCTTTCATATCCTGCTAAATTAACCTCTCAGTTATATGTATTCATTTCCATTGAGCTGATAAGGATTAACAAGGTATAAAGCATCAGCCTGCTATCTGGAAATACACAAAAATCAAATCCAAACAGGAAGGAATGGTAACAATATTACCAAAACCAGAGTCACTTACAGTGTATACAAAATCTGTTTGTTTTTCTAGGGAGTGATAAGGTGATACTGATCACACCAACAGTGCTGGTACTTTTTGAAGATGGAAGTTAACCAGGAGGTTAGGATAGCTAACTACTCTCAATAGTACCATTTATGTTGAATGGAAAACTGCAATTACATATTTTCACACACCAAAGTTGCAAAACCAAAACAAAGCCAAGGGCAAAATCTAGAAAAAAAAAATT
Organism: Parus major; assembly: GCF_001522545.3. Lineage (NCBI taxonomy): Eukaryota > Metazoa > Chordata > Aves > Passeriformes > Paridae > Parus > Parus major. Next base: position 70,102,346 of record NC_031770.1, on the reverse strand, counting down.
AAAAATTAAAATTACAGTCATCTACTCTGAAAAATCTAGTCCCTTATCTTCTGGGAACAGCCCAAATTGAAGGGTTTTTTACAATGATGCAAGAATAAATTGCTTCAATAATTATTTCATGGACACAGAGTATTCCCCAAATCCCTATTATTATAATGCTAGTGAAATGCCCTGATTTACTGAAATTAAACAAAGACAGATATTTATTTAGAAGTCCTGTAACTGCTACAACCAGTAAATGTATTTCATCACTGTGATTGCAAAAACAAATACCTACCATAAAAATGCAGTTCACAACAACACAGAACTGAACGGAAATAGAAATGTTCTTAATGTTACACTAATGCTCATGGCAGAAGTATTCGACTGAAGGAAAAATAAACCAAAATAACTGACTGAGGCTGAGCCATGGATGATTCTCGGTGACCAGAGAGCTGGGCAGACCCCATGCAGTAGTATTACCACAAGAACAGCTTCAGGGCACAAGGAGGTGCTGAACAGCTCAGGAGGGAAAGGTGGGATTGGTGTGGGACATTAATGCTAGGACTGTGGGCCTGGGGTCACAGCAAGGGAGAAGGCAAGGATGTTCTTATGGCCCTTGGAAGGACACAAAAGACTCAGGATGCCAAAGTCATGTCACCTCCTCTGCACCATCTGGATGGAGCCACCAGCTGCAAATAATTTGCCTCTCTCACTCTACCAGTCTCTGGAATCACCTGACTATTGTAGATATAGCCTTTTTCCTTTGAGTTCAATATACACCTGTTCTAGGGGAGGATGTTGCAGCAGCATTAAAGTTGTAATTCTCTTCCCACTCCTGTGTGCTGGGGTTGCTTCAGGACAGAAGGGAAAATAAGATAGTTCCTCACAGCATATAAAGTATATGTGATCAACTTTATACGGATAAGAGTGGAAATCATGCAATGATTGGTGTTAAATCTGTGTTAAAATGCTCGCTCTCCCAAGTCCCACTGTCTGTTCTGGATAGGTCACTGGATCCACCCCTTCATGAATCCTTGGACACTCATTTCACTTCCTGAGAAGACAGGATCAAAAGCAACATCAAGGTGCAAATCTATATTTACATATTGCTCCTGCACTTGATTTTTTTGAGTATACAAAGGCTGTGGTTTCACAGCTTGGCAGAATAGGGGTATAACCATTATAACTTGACAAGCACACTGGAGGTAGAGAAAGGCTGCTCTGTAGCTGAAACCTGGTCCCAGCCAGATTAACTTCTCTATATTACCAATAAATCTCTGTGTCAGGTGTCCTCTCAGCAGGGATGGGAATGTCATGGGCAGCAGGAGAGGACAGATATGCTGATGAGCCAAGGTAGGGGCATTCTCATGTGCGAGTGAGCTGCTACAGTTCTGCGGTCAATGGTCCATGTGTTTTAAAATTAGGTTTCTTTTAGATCCTCTGAGTGACTTTTTGAGTTGGAGATGATGATGTGACATAACCACAAACAGCTACTCACAGTGTGTTTTGGATTGTATTTCCTCCTGCTGCAGAGCTTTCTGTTAAAGGAGATGATCAAGGCAATTGTAAGTACATGAATAAACTCAGACATTATTACACCTTGGAAGCATAGTAATGATAGCCTTCTGCCCTCATTTGGGTAGTTGTTTAATGCTAAAGCCATGAGTGGGGTTTTATATAGTAAGCACACAATTCTGTCAGTTCTGTGCTAATTGTAACAAATATTGGCTGATGGAATCAGCTTCTCTCTATTGGAAATGCAGCATTTTGAATGGACAGCACAAAACTAATTAAGCTAGGTGCAAAGGCTGAAAAGTACAGCTCTTTTTCTCCATGAAAAGATGCTCAAGAAATGACTAGAATTCCCACACAATTTTAGTAACCTCCCTAAACATACCTACCTTTTAATTACTTCTCACTTGTACCACACAGTCCTGTGGCAACCCAGGAGGCCTTCTTTAAAGAAAAAGGCAGTGTAGCACATGTAACATTACACTACACTGCACATTTACCTTCCCATACAACCCAGAGGATTAATGAAATCCTCTCTTCAGTCTCTCTAGTAGAATTATATATCTCTATAACAGATGCAAGTCAGTACTCAGCAAAATGATTTCTTGAAACTCTTTCTGAAATGCTGCATGCCTCAGGCAGAGGCCTGCAGAGAAAGAGCTATCTCCGGTGATCCTTGTGATCCTAGCAAACAGCCTACTCCTAGGAAAATGGAAAACATTATATCCCTTGCCCCTCTGGTAAGAAAGAACCCTCTCTATCTCCAAACAGTGAGAAACATCAACCAACCTGCTCTCCCAGTTACTACCAGCAGCAAGTCATTGATGCTGCAGTAAAGAATAGGTTTCTCTTTCCTCTCCTCTGAGCTCCAAAATACATCCAGACAATCTCTTCAATGAGATTCATTTTTATCCTCACTCTGTTGCCTGTTAACTCTAAAGTCTGTGATTTGAGTTTCATTAACAATACAAAATCAGATGTTGAGACTACCCTAGATAAATTTCATCCCTCTCTGGCTCACGACAACAGGAGTGATGAACTCAGGGACTGATCAATTTAGGGATTAATGGACTTCTATTCTGTGTAGGGCAGAAATACTAATGGCCTTGACTTGGCATGGAAATTAAATTAAAATGAAACTTTGGATTTTTCTTCCTTAGACAATTACAAAGCAGGTGGGAACTGAAGAGTGCTCTAATTCTACACTTATTTTAATCTTACCACATTTTTGAGTCTGTCCTGTAATTTATTGCAAGAGCAAAACTGACCATGGAATCCAACATTTAGCAGTATCTAGATCATATAGTGGGCAGCTTCATAGGAAGTTAATTGGAGGAGGCTATTTGGACAGAATTGATAGAACTGTAGCAAAAGAGTAGCAAAAATTATCCTGCAGTACAGGGTCCATGTTCAGCACAGAAAAGGAGGCAGAGGATCTGCCTGCTGACACATGAAGTAGTGCTCAAATAACAGGTTTCAGTATTTGCAACAAAAACACTAGCTTAAATAAATACTAGGACCATTACAGGGGATAAATTTCACAAGAGAGTGGGTAAATTCCTATTAAACAATACTTATTTTCTTTCAAAATGAGCATTTAAGACCCTGCTGTACACCCCGCTTCCTCTGACTGCACTGACAGTGGAAGTGACTAGTAAATATAGACACTTAGGAAGAGGAATTGTGGCTTTGCTGAAGGGTATCTCTTTACTGTATACTCAAGGACATTAGAAAATACCCCCTGAAATTACTGGTCTTTTGGCTTGATAAAGCGAACACAGTTCACTGTTGAAGAATTTCTGACCTGACGAGGAATAATAGAAATACTTAGACTAGATGATGTTTTCTTTGAAAGCATAAGGCACTTTTCTTCTGAGGAAGAATTAAAATATTAATTTGGACTGTGGTTAGCATTTATCACCTCTGTGAAAACAATAGCAACATCCTCGTTTTCACTTCTTCAGCCTTACAATCAAAAGCTCATTAAAAGTGAGCTAACATTTTTGGAGGCTTTCAAATGGCAGAACACAGCAAAAATAGGTGAGGTCATCGGCTTATAAAAGGGAGCAACACTGCCATGCACAAAGTGCAGGCTGTCAGTTTTGCCAGCAGCCTGTGTCAATTCCCACAGTTCAACAATAACTAGCATTGAGACTTATTTAACAACAAAAGAAAATGAACTCTGCAAGGGGGGGTCCTCCTGTGGCATTTGCTGCTACTAGTAACATTAGAGACACTCTATTATTTTATCTTTGTCATTGTGGAGTTGTACCTGTTGCATTCTCAGAGGCACCACTCGGCACCCACTGCCAAGGCATAACTACCCCTGGGCTCTGTCACAGTACATGTAAAAATTACAAAAAAAAAGCAGTGAATTTCTGCATTCCTTGTTCTCTACAGTGCTAGACTAGAAACATACATAGCTGGTCACATTTAAATATCTTCAAATATCATTTGTGATGCATTTATGATTGTTCAAAGGTGCTGACTCCTGCTTTACATACCAAAAAGGTACAGCAGGGGGAAAGGGCCCTTTTCGCTGTCTGGGGTGTGTTATATCTGTCCAAATGAAAAAAAAATCTCACTTTTTTTCAGCTCATTTTCTAGCCATCCTCTAGACACAAATTATTATTAAGATTTAGTTTAATATTGACTTTTCCAGTAATTTTTTCTCATTAGAGTACAGCAGGCAGTCTACAGGTAGCAATGACCTTTAGTGACTACAAAGTAAATCATACACAGAGAAGAAATAATGTGCTTTGTTTTTTGGTTTCTGTTACAAGTTCTGTCTTGCCTTCTTTTTTTCTCTTTTTTTGGATGACAATCTTGCTTTTCTTATCTTGCATTACTGATTAAAACTGAAACAAATCTGGAAAACATATATTAGGTTTTGTAGATTGTAAGGTAACACAAAGATAACATTCAATTATTATGAATTTATTGTTACAATACAAAGGGAGAGGTGTTTTTTGTTTTTTAATTCTCATTAAAAGAGCCTCACAAAAATCCTGCTTTAGGATTAAGATTCTGAGATCCTTTTAAATTAAGATTCTCTGCCTTTCAAAATTAACACAGAATCTCACATTCACTAAGTTGGAAGAGACCTTCAAGATCATAGAGTCCAACCGAACCCTAACACCTCAACTAGACCATAGAATGTTGTTTTAATTCAGTCATAAATGCTGTCACTGTAGTTTGCTGTCTTGAAGTTTATTTCCTTTAGCTTGTTCAGAGAGTTCCTGAATTTTGCAGTATTTTGTCGGCCGTCTTGCTCTTCTGGTTTCCATTTCCTAGAGCCTGATTGACACAGCAGCTCAGAGGTGAGAGCACTGAGCCCTTTTCTGCCTTTCTAGTGAAACTGCAGTGGTTACGTGTAGTGTGTCGGTCGTGGGTGGGGAGACGAAATCCACATCTCGTGAACCAGATGCTCATGAGACAAAATAGTTTATTGTGCAGAGCTCACTTATATTCTCGATTCAAAACTCCCAGGCTTAGGCAGCTATTGGCTGGGATCTCTCTCTGCCTAGATCTTTGGCCAGTGTTGTTCTTCCTATTAAGCTTGAATGGGACTGACTGAGGGACATGTTCAGGCATGAACTAGGCTAGCTGGATTGGATTTGTGTTATGGTCAGATTTACTTTGTCCAGTCCAGGCCAGCTGTACTGTGACAATATTGTGACAGCTACAGAGGTAAGGGGTAACTGGACCCAGCCTAGTCCTGGCTGCTGGCCAACATCCTCCCTCACCCATGATCCTGTCAAGCTCTTCAAAGGCCCTTACAAGCACTCCTTCAAATGTTTCAATGAAAATAGTCTGGATCAACAAGAAATTGCTATTCAAGATAATGCAGCTCAGTATTGCTGACATTCATAGGGAGGTCTTCCCATGTGTATCTGGCTTTGGAAAGGCAGCAATATTTGCTGGCAGGGGAAAAGGTGATGTAGAGCTTCTAGGTGTAGATTCACAGTAACAGAGAATAACAGCATGGCTGAGTTTGAAAGTCATTTCTAGAGATCATTCGGTCCAACCCCTTGATCAAGCAGGGTCACTTACAACAAGGTTGCCCAGGACTAAACATATGGATGGTTTTTGAATATTTCCAAAAAGGGGTATTCCACAGACCCTCCAGACCACCTGGGCCAGTACTCAGTTACCCTAACAATAAAAATATATTTTCTCATGTTCACAACCTTCTCTGTTTCAGTTTGTGCCTGCTGCATGTGTCCTGTCAGTGCAGTGAGCCTGGCTCTGTCCTCTTTACACACTTGCTTCAGGTGTTCATTGATAAGATCCACCTGAGACTCCGCTTCTCCGGCCTGAAGTCACAATTCTCTTAGCCTTTCCCTGCAGGAGTGCTGCTCTGTTGCTTAGAGAAGGTTTTAGCAGCAGCAAAATTGTGTTGTTTGTGCCTCTGCCACTTCTTGCTCCCCTAATCATAACAGTGGCTCTTTGCTGGCCTCTCTTTAGTGCATCCATCTCTCTCCTGTGCTGAAGATGCCAGAACTGGAGACAGTACTCTGGCTACAGCCTCAGGAGGGCTGAATGGAAGGGGAGGATCACCTCCCTTGATCTGTTAGAAGCACTTCTCCTAATGCAGCCCAGGACAGAGTTTTCTGTGAGGTTGCTGGCTCATGTCAACTTGGTGTCCAGCAGGACCTCCAGGTCCTGCTCTGCAAAGCTGTTTTCCAGCTGGTCAGCTCCCATTATGTAGTGGGCCATTAGAGTAATGTGGATTAGTCCTTCCCAGGTGTAGGACTTCACATTTCCTCTTGCTGAACTTCACGAGATTCCTGTCAGATCATTTCTCCAGCCTACTGGAGTCCCTCTGGATGGTAGCATGGTCCACTTGCACATCGGATGTTCAGGGCAGTCATGTCTTCAGCTGTCATTGTTAGAGCCAGAAGACACACATCTGCAATGTGCAATCTGCAATCCCTGTGCCATTCCTAGTGCTATCACTTATTCTGGATCAGTTAATTCTGCAGCCTTTGCCTGGTCTGTCTTTGTATTACACACTGCAATAGAGCCTAACAGGTATTTAAATGAACAGTATGAGTTTGTACGAGACATTCTGGAAGTTAGGACATTCTTATATTGAATAATATATACCTGGCCTATATTAAAGCACTCAGAGGTGAAAACAGAAGATTTTTATCCTCATCAGTTCATTTTTTACTGGTTGGAGTTGAGGAGATGAGCTGGGAGAAAGACTTAGGGGGCTGAAAGGCAGCAAAGAAGTGTTGAACCTAGTGACCTGGACCAGGCCTGCCACACTACGGTCTCACCAAGTATCATCGGTGGCACAAACCACAGCTTCTCCTGCACAAGTTTAATAGGTAGTAGGACCTGGCACTTGCAGTCAGAGAGGTGTAGCGAGTTTCACTAATCTCTATGCCCACTCCTTTGAGCAGAATTTGGGCAGAACAGAGAGCTGTACTCCTAGGATATAAAACAAAGCCATGTCACTTCTTGTGGCACTGCCCTGAACCAATCCTTCATGCAGTGACTTTTACATTCTCCTTCCAGGCCACCAGCTGTCAGATGGTAACAATTTCCATCCACTTGCTGACGTGAGCTGGTTTTGAACTTTAATCCAGTCCATGACTTAACTGTGGTGGCAAACACTTTTTAACTAAAAAGAGCCTTCAAAACAATTAAAAAAAAAATAAATAAAACCAACAGCCCTTGCTAGCAGCGCAGCTTTCATAAAAGGCTTGACAGATGTAAACAGGCTGAGCAATCACATGAAGGAAGGAAGCAGCCATTGCGTGACTGCAGGAGCCCGTGGTTGCTGTGTCTGGGGCACCTGGATATTGCTCCACACAACCACCACTCCAAAGGCCAACACTCGCCCCACAGAGCTTCCAGTCTGCACTCACCATGGGGCACAAGACAGATGCCAGCTGATGGGGGAGCACAAGGAAACAATGAAACAGCAATGGTCAGCATGAGAAGCAGTAGTCTCATTATTAAATCATCTCCATTTACTTTCCTAATATGCTAACATTTTCTGCCACACACAGATCTCTTCCTCCCAGGCAGTACTGAGTGCCTTCAACTCCCAGGGAAGTCTATAAGTATGGAGAGACGTCAGCGTCGTGCATGAGGTGCTTAGCATTGTGCATGGCAAAGCCTGGAGAGTCAAATCTTGGCTAATTTACATACTCTGGCTTGGAGCAACAGTCACCTCTGTAATGGAAAATTATTATAATACAATAATACAGCTGGGAAGAATTGGCCATGTTTCTTGGACACAAACAATAGTAGTTTCTTAGTCAAATATATATGGGTAATAGTTAAAACATTGCTCTTGCTACAGTTCTGAAGATAATTTCTTTGTTAAAAGTTAGACCTTCATGGTAGAAAGAATAATACTGCCATTTTCTATATGAATCTTTTCTGCTTGGGAGGCGGACAATTCACTGCAATCAATGGGTATTTGGTGTTGTTCTTTGCATGTATTCCATGCAACAAGTTCCTTAAACTTTCTTTTCCTGAGTGGTGCTCACTGTGGGAACTCAGCTGGTCAGTCACTTTTCTGTGTTCTCCCTGCTGCCTGGTGACATCCTCACATTGCAGATAAGCTGTTTTCTACTCATGATCTGGATAGTCTCATTCCCTTGCTGGATAAATTTGGTGTTGAACTGTCTGACAAGTCTCCAAATTTTTAATGTATTTATTCTACTTAATACCTAGTCTTTTTCAATAGTTTTTGCCATTGTCTGTGCCTTTGATGGATTTATTAATAATAGGACTTAATCAAGCATATGAACTGTAGATTCAAAACTAAATGGTTGCAAATTAATTTGAATTATAAAGATTAGCCTTAGGAAGGAAAAATGTGGCAAACACCACAGTCTTCTGAGCTAACCGCACCTTTTGGAAATTCCCAGAGGAGCTGATTCACTGGAATGACAATTACCCTCCTGCTTTCCACCCCCCCCTCCTTTTCTTCCCCCAGAGCACATTGTTTTACAGGAAACTTAATAAAACTCAGTTTGTTAACAGCAGTCATTAGAACTTTACTGAGATTGCTCATGCTGATGATAATCTTTGAGAAGTTTTTTGGGTTTTTTTTTCATTCCAGCAGGATTTCTCTGCTTATTCACACCTACCAATTGGTACTGGTATGGGAACCTACCCCGAGGAAGGGCTATGAACCCATTTGTACATCACTGATGTCACTGGGAATTTTCCTGTTGGGCTCAGTAGGACCAAAGTTTATAATATCCTGAAAAGTAATCCTACCAGATTAGACACTCATTCTCTTGTTCCTTGCACATTCAGTTTCTAGCAACAATAGTTTTCATTTCGAGTTGCTGGATTTTGGTTTGTTTTTTTTTTTTTTAATTACATATTATGAGTCAAAGGATGTTGAATCCAACACTCCTAGGAAACAATGGGGACAGATCCTTCACCCTGGCTAAGTGCCTTTTTGTCCTTCTGTGTGGCTACTTTAATTTGTACCAGAGGCCAGCCATACACACACGCATACACATGTATACACATGAGACCTAGCAAGCCTGAAAATTAAAGAGAAAAGAGAAAAATGTTTTACTTACTCTTTTAGCTTCCTCTACCTAGCTCGAGTTTTAACACACAGCATGGAAGAGGGAAAATTTTAATAGCTAAAGAGAAAAGGAAAATAATCACCATTAAATAATTAGAGTAGTAGGTAGCTTGGGGATACTACAAAGTAGAAGGAAAGAAAGTATTTATGATGGCAGCAGAGAGTGATCAACACTGTAGTGCTTTGCCTGACCGACTTAGTCAACCAGTATTAATGCACAGACATTTTTTACTGTAATGGCCCTCTCCTTTTCATTAATTTCCACTCTTGAGCTACTTTCTTTCCTGTGTTTATATTGTGACTCTGCTAAACTGATTAGTTTTCCTGGCTGTAACACTACAATACAATACCTTGTAACCTAGTACTGTACCCTAGATATTTGCCAGAAATATGTGAAATATGGTAGGAAAGCAGTATCTTCTACAGGGGATAAAAGTAGCAGTGTTAGCTCTCTGATAAAAATCGTATTTACAAACAGTCACAGTTTATCATTATTATTAGTCAAATGTTTCAATTAGGAAAGCAAAGACATTTGCCCTTTTTAGGGAGAAGGACGATTTAAAGATGGAAAAGGCTGGCAAAAACCATAGCTCAGTTCAAACCACTTTTGGGAAATTCCCAGAATGCTGAATCACTGGGGTGGGCAATTACCACCCTCTTCAGCTGAACAATCAGAGGTTCTAAAGAGAAGAAATATATACATGCTTAAAGAAAGGAAATGCAGCTTTACTGCCACTTTTTTTATTGAGAGTAATTCCTGAGAAATAATTTTCTGCTTATAATGAGTTTCTTCTCCTCTTAACCTCACACTCACCAGGAACAGAACTAACCACAGAGATTTCTAAAAGTTTATCAGTAACCCCATATTTTCCCCCAAGAAAACACTCTCTGGAAGGCTTTTCAACCCTGGGACCCAGCTGCTGAGCAGGTTTTTTTATGTCATCTAGCTCCCCTATCATGTAATCCCTTAAGCATATGCATTATTGCATTACCTGAGGATGCTTAATAAATCCAGACATCCCAACGAAGCCAACTACTTGAAAGCCAGCAAATTTGGGGCCCCATCTTCTGGAATTATTTAAATTTATATCATGCTGAAAATTATGATTTTCATGTGCATCTACCACACTCCTTAAACAAACAAAACGTGGCAGTGGTTTCTTTGATAGGATGCTTCCCCATGACAGTGTTCCTCTAGTGAGGAACAACAAGTCCCTCAACAGTGGGACCAACTTGCACCTTTAGTGTGAGTCAACAGCTCTGTCCCATGAGACAGCAAGTGCATAATCGCTAACACAGTAGAAAATGGCTGGATTTTGACATTTTTCTCAGGCCTCAAAAGTCCTAAGAATACTCCTCTTTCATTAGTCTGTCAGATGCTACAATACTTCATCTTCCTGTGGTCCCCCAAACCCAAGTGATAAGGCCCTTTTGTAGAGATGGTGCTTTAACAAGCAATGTTTTGCTGTTTCTCAATACACAGCCATTGCTTCGATGGAGGGATAATAAACTCTTCCAGTCCCCATCCCTACCCACATTTTGAGTGTCATTAAAATGGAGAAGAGCACAATGCAAGGTATCAAATAGGCAAATTTCGGAGAATTTCACCTCTACACTTTCCAAACCAACAAAATCCAAGTACAGAAGAACAAGAAATTTAAGCAGTATTATTTGGCTATTAATTCTTGTTTGTGTCTTACTTGGCCAGTTTCTTTCATAGCCTTCATTGTAAATTCCTTATCCCATTCCCCTGTAATCTCCACACCTCCCAGGGACTGTGCACTCAGCGCTCCTCAGAAGGCCTTCCCACATGCCACTTGCTGGGCCTTGGGACAATGTCAGCAGCCAGCCGCTCACCTGTGGGTGAGCTGTGCTGCCAGGAGCGTGTCTGCAGGGCCTGCTGGGCTGGGGAACCTGCCTTCCTGCTGACCAAACAGAGAAAATCAAAGTTGCTTCTCCCAGCGCCCAAGTTACTCACTGCTGCTCAGGAGCTGACAAGAGGAGCGGCCCACAGACGTGCTCCCTGTCCTGAGGGGTTGGGAGTGTTGCATCAGCTGTTGTCTCAGGAGTTGTGACCCGCAGTCCCTGTCTGTGACCAAGCCATCAGTCAGAACGCTAACCAGGCTCAGGTTCTGTCACTAGGCAAGAGGTACAACTCCACAGACCTCAGCTGGCTGAACGGATCCAGTACAGAGCCTCTTGCCCGTCAGCTGAGGGAGCGACCCCAGTACCTTCAGAACGCAGTCTGCCTCAGAGAGGTGTCTCATGCAGGAAGGATCAATCTTTCTTCGGAGCTACTCATTTCCCAAAGTTTATTGGAGAGAGAGCTTGGACAACTCGTTTAGAAGTGTCCCACCTCTCTGGATTCCTGCTGCAGCTATATTAGCACCCATGCTGTGCGGCTTTGAATGAAAACAAAGGTGATGGTAAAGGTGTTTTTTTTTCTAGGCGGTCTGGCTTTCTTTTGCTTTGAAAGAACTGGTATTGCAGTAAGACACTTGAGTGTGTGGTAATGCAATGAGATAGCCCCACACCCAGTCGACTGAAAAGTAGCTGGCATTTAGCCCAGTGACTGGCAACATTAGGTGTGGTGATATCTCTCAGTATCGCCCCACCCTGACATGTCCAGCATTTCATCGGCACAGGCATTAAGGTCCAGTTCTACTACCCATACAATGAGTAAGGGTGACGGGATGCAGGTCTGTGTGAATGAATATTGCCATAATTGCAGCAGCATTTGTAACCTTATTGTGCCAGTGAAAACTCCAAATCAGAGCTTTGAGAACAAGGAACTAATTGGCTTGAAACAGTTTCAGTCTAATGACCTCTTACCAGAAGCTCAACAGTGCATTAAGGTTTATACCCAGGGTTGCTTAGATTAGTTTCAATTTCAGGTAGTGGGTATCCATCCAATTACTCTCCTTCTCCTCGCTCGGGGTAGAGCACATGGCATTCCTTCTGCTACTTGATGTGCTAAGCAGCATGTGAGTTGGCAACTCGGGCTGAAAAGCAAATTAGCATTATGTAAACTGCAGGATTCTGGCACTCACATTAGGATCACTGATCTGGCAAGAAATCCTGCCAAGCTACCAAGCTTTCCTGAGCCCAGAGAGAGCTGCAAACCCTAATCCAAGAGACCAGCTGACAATAACAAAACAAAAAGAGATTGTGGGGGAGGGGAAACAAATTCTTAATTGTCTGGGAGGGTACTGGTGGGAGCTTGGAGGTGGATTTCCTGTAGAAACCTAACTCTTGTTAGTTTCCTGTAGAAACCTAACTTCTTGCAGTGAAGAAACACAGATGGAAAGGTGAGAGACAGAAATATAAGAGAGAAAGGGAGAGAAAGATTAAGGAAGGTAAGGAAGAAAGAGAAAAGGGAAGGGAAGGGAAGGGAAGGGAAGGGAAGGGAAGGGAAGGGAAGGGAAGGGAAGGGAAGGGAAGGGAAGGGAAGGGAGAACAGAACAATTATGACTGATCCACAACAGGCTATGTTGGCACCCCAGCTGTTTGTGCCTGCCTGTCTGCTGGCATTACTGCCTGGCAGTGGGCCAGCAGAGCAAAAAAGAGGTAAACCCAATTTGCCACAGACACCCTCAGTTAATGGGCTCATCTGCGTGATGGACCAGCCGGGACCTTGGTCCTCATCCCCTTTTGCTGACTCTCTGAACACAGGGGCAGCTGCTGCAGGAGCGGCAGACGACAGCAGGGCAGTAATACCTTAAAGCACTTCAGCCGGATTCACCAGAATTCATCTGTCTTCAGGATGTTTTTAAGGCATTCACTGGTAAAGATTTTTTTTTTTTTTCAGGTGTTGAAATAAGCTATTTCTGTTGCTTTTGTCTGGTCTATGAAAGCAGGACAAGGTCAATAATCTTTACATCTTAGTTTGGATGGAAGAGAGAGGGAAACTAGAAGAAAGTGTAGAACAGTACCTAAGCCTCAGTGAAAACCAAAGGGAGTTGTACATCTGTCTGTGACTGTGCCTTAGAAATTATTTCTGTATTTCAGCTTTAATAGGTATGCTTCTTTACAGCCTTAGCCACAGCCAGCATCCACCCTTATCTGTGCTAACGCTGTACACATACAGCAAAAAGACTGTGTGTGAACCCTTAAAGCCTTTTGCAGTTCTTAGATGGTAAAATACACCTAACCACATGAGGGTCAGATAGCATTTAGTTATAGTTTTATGCCATCAATTGCATCAGATTGTTCTCTAATTACACAAACACCTGTTGCATTATGAAAGAAATTCTATATTTTTTAATAAAGGGGTTTTTTTATGGCAAGATCTAGCAGTATTAGTGGTTTTAAAACACTTGATGATGATTCTTCACGTTAATGGGGAAAAGTAAATTTGTAGCTTTGTTGAGAGTGAGACAGGCTGAGAAAGATCCTAAGTCACAGGGTGATCAGATACAGCAGAGGAGCCTCTTTAATGGAATTTTTAATCAAGCTAGTGCACTATAGGATTGTATATACTTAACATTTAAAAATTATTGGTTTTCACCTTGCTCATGGCTTTATCCATGTAAAAGCTCTAGAGGGAATGGGTTGAGCTCTCTGATCCCCTGCCTCTCAATGGCCATCAAAGTTCAGTGTAGTTATCTCTGTACTAAGCTCTACAAACTTTTTTTACCTCTTGACCAGTCCAAAGTCCTTTATTTTCGGTATTTATTTTGCAACTGGTTCAGTTCAGTGCATTGACATCAGAACATGAGACAGAGCTTCTTCAGCCTGCTACTATTTCGAGGACCTGGCCCAGTGCTGTGAACCCAGTAGGCAGAATGTACCAACCCTTTGAGGGTTTTGTGTGGAAGTCATTAAACCAAGGCAGTGGAATTGTTTCATTTACTTCATTAAATTTGTAATAGGCTTCATTAATTTCCTCTGGACTTTCATTACAATAGGAAGAAACTGAGTCAGGTTCTGGATTTCCGTTTCTTATGAAACAACTGTGCTTGTTTTTATTTTAGCTGGATACACAGCTCTGCATCTGCTACTCCAGACTCTTTCAAGTAAACTGACGGAGAAAGTCTACTTTCAGACATACTTTTCTGCTTTGTTTCCTTTTCTCCTGCTCCAAAAACAGCATCAGGAAAACAGGAACTAGCCTTTGATTTCTGTGTCTTCAGTTTTCTAATCAGAATGGCAAACTAGGATCCCAGGAAACAAGGTGCACTATTCGATATCTATATGACTGTAGCAATACTGCTGGAAGAAAGTTGAAGATTTTATTACCCATATCTAGGTCACAAGGTCAAAACTAATATGCTTATGCTGAGAGGGGAGGTAACCCTAGTGCCTCTGGATAATATGATTTCATGATGGCAGGCAATCTTCCAGATTTCGTTGTGTTTCTTGGGAAATCCTGGTTGGCAATCACGTATATGTTTCCACACCTCCTCCTTACAGCAGAGCAAGTTGTATTTTAGGTTTTTGAAAAAAATCTAATCCTTCTCATCCAGGTAAAATGATGTAGCATATTTGACTTGCTCCTTTACTAAAAAAAATCTACAAGCCAGGCAACAGAAAGCAGGGTTTTGACCACCTCTGTCTCTGACCCTTCAGGAGAGTGAGTACAGGCAAGCTGATCCTCTACGGTGTTTCCTCTACCACACACTGGTTTCTCTATTTACATCACAACCTTTTGTGCAGTGTAATTGTCTAGCACAATGGGGCCCTCAGTGGGAACCTCAAGGTATTTCCATCATAAGAATAACAAACAACAGCAAGGAAGAAGAACAAAAGGAGAAACACTGTGATGACAAGAATAGGTCCAAACTTCATCGGACAGAAGTATTTCAAAATTTGGGACTTTTCAAAACTGAAGAAGCAAATAGAAGCAAATGAGAGCATCCAACACTAGCTTTTGTCTTGAGCTGCAATGTGTATCTCCAAAGAATCATGGCATGCACTGTATGCATTGCTTCTATTGTTAGAACGTATTAAGTGAGAGTACAGTGAAGTTCTAGAAATCGTAGCGTGTCTAGCATCATCACAACCACACGTTATATTGTGCCTTGCACAGTCTTCTTCCCAATATTTATATTTTAAAAATCCAGTTAGGAGTTTTTACTCCTTTCCTACAAATGATTTATTTTGTTTTCTTGGAACAATAGTTCACATTGTTTTTCTCCTTCGGAGCTTTCACTTTGATGTGTTGGCTTTGACTGCTGGAGGAAACGTTGTGGACCAGAAAAGAAGCATTGCTGTGGTCCAATTTCACTGTAAACAGCAGGTGCAACAGCTGCTGCAGGAAAGCCACTCGTTTTCCTGCTCTTTTTTGGGGATGAAAGAAGGGGATGTAGCAACTTATTTTTCTGGAAAATCTGAGACATAGGAAACAAAAATAAAGACACAGTTTGAAGTGTTTCCTTTATTTGTCAAAAGTCTCAGCATGCAAAATAAAGAACATGTAAATACTGTACTTTAATATGTAAATACTGCATGCAAGTATGCAAATCCTTCACCTGGATATGATAGGCTTGGTGGTATCTATAAATCTGAGCACACCAGGCCAAACACTCAGCTGAGCTATAATTTGAACTGCCTCCTCAGCAGAGCCAAACTAATTTTCACCACCAGTAATGTGGCAGAGTCTTATAGTGGCATGCCGAAGTGTAACAGTAATTTGTCTTCTGTACAATCTTAAAGGGAAGGGTGTAGAAGAGACTGCTTACACATATCAGTGCTTTCCATGTTCAGAACATATGGTTAATTAATAAGCCCTTAATTGTATGTGCTTCTCACAGAGATGTCTGGGTCAAGCTGTAAAATGTTTGTGCAATTCTGCATGTGTTCATACTGACCCTTGCCCTGGAGCTAGAGGGAACAATTCTCCTAGCCCTCCGCACAACATGGGCTATGGCCTGCTATGCTTCTCACAAGCCCACAGCACTCCAGTTTCAAAGTGAATCTACTTAAAACATAAGGTTTTCCAGAATTTGTAAGGCAACACCAAATTTCTGTGTTGTCTCATGATTTCTAACAGTTGAGTTTATCAGTAGAGATGGTCTTTAAGAAATCAGCCAGTCACTGCCAGCAGAGGAACTTGAAGTCAAGGAAATTCAACTTCTTTACCCCTAACTATGGAAAACAAGATAAAATTTTGTGTAGGAGCTCATCTACGTGTTCTACTACAATTCTGGTCCAAATAGATCTTGTTATTTCCTTCATGAAAATGGTTTCACAAGCAACGTCACTGGGATTTACATGCATCTGTGCTGAAAATAACCCTTGTTACCTATGCTGCTGAAAGCAGAGCAGTATTTCTGTAAATAACCCCACCCCTTGCTGAAAAGTGCTCTCACTTGAAGACAATGTAAAGAGGAGACAGGCAGTCACCTCTACAGTATCTAATGAGCATTTGGGAGGGGATCCAGGGCTGGAAACATTTTGTGACAGTCACACAGGCCCTCCTTCTTGCACTCTTTCCCTCTGCTCTGGACTGCCAAAATCCTGGCTCCGCCAGACGTACCAAGAGTACATTTTAAACAGGGATGTTAATCCTACTCAGAGCAGGATTAGCTGCCCCTGAAGCCTCTGAATGCCAGCCAGATGTTGCTGTGCAGCTGGCAAAATGCCCAAAGCAGCTTTTAAATTCCTTTTTCTCTTTTAAGATGGAGGTCTCTTACCCGAAAGCAATATGCTCTGGGAATCTCAAAGGATTATAGATCCATCGCAGGAGATGGCTCATTTTCACCCACTTGTAGTCTACTGATCCCAATCAAAAGACTCTCAGACTATACCTGTATTAATAAACCAGGGAAGTTTACTGGCATAAGCCTTTCCCACATATTTTTAGCATGCTTTGAAGTCTGGTCCCAGCTCTCCCTGGCACTGTCCTGACAGCATTCAGGCATCCGACCCATGGGTTGTCATTCTCAAGGACAATTTGGGTCTGGTCACTCTGCTCTGCTGGAAGAGGAGAGCTGAGAAATATAGACATATGCTGTACTATCAGAACTTGACATCAGATCCAGGGAGTAGTCCTTGGTTTATCTTATGTGCTGCAGCAGACACAGTCCCATTGCCTTCAGCGATCATTGGATTGTACACAGAAAAAGATATTCAATAGATTGTAAATGTTAAAGACACTCAGCCCAGAAACTTGGTTAAACTGGAGCTAATTAGATACCAACAAGAGCATGCTGTGCTCCATGCCCATACCAATTCATATATAATGACTTGAAACCTTGTATCTCCAAAGGAATGCTTGCAGCATAACTAAATTAAGGTTCCTACCTTGCAGATTGATTATTCCTACCTTATAGGCCTCTTCTTGTGGTAAAGAAATTGCATCTCAAAAGCAGATTTTGAAATAGATCTTGGGGAAGGCAATTTCTTACCAGGTAGCTTTTCTTGTCAAATGATTTAGACAGGACCTTGTAGTCATCTCAGTACTCCAGCTTCTTCTATACAAACTGCTATACAGCACACTTCTGGTTGAACTTATGCCATCTAAGCACAGGTTGTATGTTCAGGCTTCCCCTACTTAATCACATAAACATAAAGTCATATTTCTGGACTGGTTACCACAGACCTCACCTTATTTTCCCAAGCTCACTCAATCACTCAACGTACCCTCTTCTATCTTCTTTTTTTTCTCCACCAATCACTCATTCATCCATGACTCGCAGTCTTTTCCATCCTTTCCAAATTGCTGCTTTTTGCTGACACAGCAGCCTACTTAGATAATGAAAATCAAATTGCTGTAATGAGATAATGCCATGCTTTTCACTAAGAACAAATAGAAGCAGAACTTAGAAGAAATCTGGAGGATTAGGAGCAGGGATGTTATTATTGTTTAACTCCAAACGCCTGAGACAATCTGCCAAATCTTCTGAGTGTGCCTCACGTGGTTAAATTATCCTGAGATACTTTATGCTCCAAGAAGTTAGCAGACTAGCCTCAGGTAAAGAAGTGTCTTTCAGCACATATAGAAAAAGCCCTGAAGAGCCCTTGATGTAAGGAGAGTGTGTTGAAACACATAGCTGGAGCCAAAGAATGTATCTGTAAAACAGAAACAAATCTAATAATAATTCTATTACTAAGGTACTTGGAGTTTTTAGAGCATTATTTTTAGATGTTTTTAAACACTGATTTGTAGTGAAAGATCATAAATATTTGGAGGGGGTATCTGAAGTCCTGCAGTAATCAAGTGCAGACTTTAGAAATCGTTAGCAGTTGTTCAAATTCCTTTGTAGGGCTGGATAGCAGCTCTTGATATGAAGTGGTGTTATCTTTGACTGCTTATGTGCCTCTTGTCTATACTTAGTGTGTTCAAGGCTGAAGGTGATCCTCCCTCTCAAACATGTTAAGAATCCTGGTGGTATTTGGGCTCTTGCAGAACTTTAAAAGCTTTCTGTTTTCCTACCATTTCATTTGCAAAAGTAAATCTATGCTGCTGAGTTACAGAGGTGATTTCCCATTCTGACTGGTCACAAGCAAGACCGATGAGAAACTGTCCAGGATCATGCTTCAGTGCTCTCACTGATTTTGGACACATTACTCAAACTTGCATTCTTGTCTGCATTGCTGATGCTTTTGTGCCAGGGAATGAAGATATAGTTGCTGACTAAAGTGCACTACTGTACTTACTATTCCATTACACAGGATTTTGTCTTTTCTAGACATGCAGTCTTGTTCTCAGACCACTCACTTTTTTTCATGTTGAGTAAAATTGAGAAATTCAGCACTTAAATGCAAGAAACTAATGAGGCATTCCTAAAGTAAAATCTACTTAATTCTAGAGGTGAATAACACAGTTCACAAAAATAAGATGGCTATACTCAGATAGTTTACCAAAGGGGTGTTATTTATCTTAACTCTCTTTAAATATCTCAAAGTGGATTTCTTGCTCTAACACTAGTCATGTAATAGTCAATGAGAAAAGAGAGGAGACTCCAGAGGCCCAAATACACCCAATTATTTTAGATATTGATCTTAGGGTGGGATAATAAAGTCAGCCTGGATAATAACTTCTGATACAGATAGATAGAGATGTCTGAAGCTAGACAGGTGATTCCCGAGAAGAAGCAGATATCTAAGAGAGAGCACTTAAGCAGATATCTAGGAGATAGCTGTAATTATTCGTCCTCCAGTTGGAAGAATTGACTCGGGGATGATTTTCCTCTGTTGACTGGACTGAAGAAGCATGCATATTGTCACTTAATCTTTGACTCCATGGAGGCATGGCTGATACAGGGATTTTAGGGTAAATCATATTCTCACCTTCAACCATGGAGGGCTCCATCTACAGTAAGGAAATGTAACCTGGAAAGGTGGCATAAGGAACCCTGCCCAAGCCTCCTCCAGCAGCTCAGCAAACAGGGGAGCTCTCAAAGCTGTTCACACAAAAAGTTTGCACAGGTCAGCGTTAGAACAAGGGCATTTTGTGGGGAAAGAAATATATAACCTATTGTCCCAGAGAACAGGCAAAAGAGTTTAGTGAGCAGTTATTATCTTCCAGGTTTCATTCATGGATCTGGAGAAACCCTTCTCCAACAATTTCAGTAGGAAGTTCTGCCCAGCTACTCTGATATGTCAATTATTCTAAGAATATTTTCCTTGCCATAAATGGAAACCCAACAAGTCCTAAAGCATAACCCTCTATCTGCTCCAAATGTGAGTGTAAATGTGAATAGGAGGCAGACAGTGTATTTTGAATTTTGTACTGCATACTTCTTCTATTTTAGTTTCATCAACTTCATCAACATGGGGTCTGGCTTTCACTTTCTAATACAAACTTCTAGTAAGTTACAAACCTCACTGAAGTCTCTCCCTTCCCTCTACCAGCTAAAAGAGTTGACTTCTTAACATCAAATACACCTAAGATAACTAACTCTCTTAACTCATGCTTATGGGATGAAAACCAAATTGGAACCACAGAGAAACATATCTGGGGACTCCACAATATCTGATTCCCTTTAAGACTAGGAGAGTTTTGTAGCTTTGTCACAGGACTTCCCAGATGCTGGGAATGGAGTACAAGCCATGGAACTAGCTAGGTTTGCAGGGGAGCAATGTAAAGCTGGTAAAAGTACAACTGAATGGGGGAAAATGCTCACAGAATCATGAAGGAACTGCTGGAACAAAACGAGACCTCTCCTACGACTCTGAGGTTGTCTCTCTTGGGTCTCCTTCCTCTGGATGACTGTTTCTTTTCACCAACAGAAAATTCTCACTATTCACTTGCCATGTGCTGCTCTAAGTGCATTACAAGGCAACAGAAATCAGAATTGGTCCCCATGGTACATTATGGATTTCAGAATTCTCACAGCTGTCACCAGCCAAAGACTGCTTTACAGATTAAGGAAGAAAAGTAAGCTGTTAAAAACAAGGAACGTTTTGGTTAGGGTCAAAATATGAAATCAGTATCAACCACCTCTGTGACCCTGACCCTGTGCAGAGGTACACACATGCTTCATTTCTCACACCGTGGGTGCTCTCAATCACTTCCACGCACATGAATCAGTGTTTGCAGGGTCACAGTCAATTGTTTGCAAAATGAAAGTTCTAGGGAAAAAAACCTGTGACTCATTGATCATATTCACTAAATAAATATTATATTAAATGTAGTCAGTATTGGAGGCTGATATCATGCACTCTTATGCAGATCCAAGCCCTTGCATACATTTTTTCAGCTTGTGGCTGCCTCCTGAAGCCTCTACGTCCCATCATTCCAAGCCAGAGCTTCAGCAATGGTTCTGTGTTAAAAGTATAATCCAGTGGAAACTAGATATTCACAGTAAAAATACACAAAATAAAAATACACATGGTTAAAAATACACATTTTTAAAAATACACATTGTTTTTACTGTATTTCCCCAAGTGGAAATAGATGCTAAGCTTTAAAACCAGACATTCGTTGTGAACCAGTGCACTGAGGTTTAGACATGTCTTATCTACTTAATTAAAATCCTCTAAAACTAGACATCAGTAGCTCAAAAGTAGCACAACAGAATGACAGAAGGACAAGGAACTTACATGCCTCAGGTGAGCTCTACTTTGGATTAAAATTGTGTTTGAGAGTATATGTGTATGGGTATAAACAGCTCTGTAAGCCATGGTTAGAGCAACTGTGCATATTTTATATTATCACTCTGATGCCAGCACAGACCTCAGATAAATCCCAACAATGAGGAAGAATTCAAATCAAAACCTAAGAACATACTGGAAATTCAAGTCCACTTCTGTTTTGCTCAAAATGTAACAACCTACTATATAATTGCTCTCTAAACAGAAAAGGAATCATTAAGTTTTAAAGGTTTATATCCTGAAAAGCTGATTAGTAACACTACTGTATATGTAAGCAAGTTTTATGGTGGGCATTTTTATAAATTAAGTTTAAAAACTTGCCTTTTATTTCAAAATAAGGAGGCCTAAATGTTCTGGGTAAAATCTTGGTCTTTTGAAGACACAAGAAAAATTCACATTTATCAGAGCAGATACAGGATTTCATTCCACATACTTTGTGTATGCCTGTATTTTAATGACATTTTTTCATTTTGCCAGTAAGCACAGACATGAAGGTTTCATATGAAATGGCTGGTCCACCATGCTAATATGGTACCAAACCACCAGAGCTGAAGAGCAGCCAAGAAGCTTCCACACTTCAGTGTCTGCTGCAAAGTTCTGGTAATTGTTTGATGGCTTCACCTATCTGTATCCTGGCAAAGTTTGGTGTGATCTAGCATTCCTAGCTCTGCTTCTCATCATCAGCTGGTATTTCTCTTCACAATGAGTTTAGAACAGTGTGTGGCATTAAAATTTGAACAAATACCCCACAGTAAGTATTGAATTTATGAAACCATATGTCTTATTGTAATGAAGTCAACTGTCCACATCATGAAATCATTACCTGTCCTTGAAAAAGAGATTGGCTTTACATACACACATATACATATATATTTGTTATAAATACAAATACAGCGACCTATTTCTTAGCTTTACTTAATTTTTGCACATCCAGGATTCTCTCATGGCTTTTTGCACTTATAAAACATATTTCTTTTCATCGTGCTTCTTTTACAATAAAGTTTGTTCTCTGCCCAGATTTTTTTGCTGGTGAGAATGCCAGTTGTCTAAGAAAAAGCCTTAAAACACAAAGAATGGGAATTTTGCTGTTCTCAGTCCAAGAAAGCCCACACTAAGATTTGCCTAAGATTAAAACTACAAGTTATGGCACTATAATAACATTAATGACAAGGGACAGGCTTTTTCTAAATTAATCAAACATTATCAAATCATTCATGATTTTGTAATTTAGTGACAGAAAATACAAAATAATTTCATAGAGGAAAATCATGCAAATATTAGCCATTAAGTAGATCATAAAATTACTAATGTAATAAAGAACAATTGGAAACTGTAAATGATATTGAAAGCTATGTTTGCACTGAAGGTGCAGTTACAGCGCCTGCTAGACAGCAGAGTGGGGATATGGAGAAGGGAAGGAGGCAGAGACATTACAGCCATTTCATACATGAGGAACAGAGGAATCAGCTCACAGCCAGGGACATGGGTGGAAACTGAGACCTCTGGATTCTCTCACATTCATCTCACAAAGCTATTCCTCTCCAGACCTCCTCTCTAACACTTTCCTGAGAAAGCAGCTTAGCAGCATGAAGGACAGCTGCAGGGATACAGGGAGGAGAGGCAGCCTGGGCTTCCCATTCTGCAGCAGTGCATTTCCCAATACATTCACTGGAACTGAGAGCTGCAGCTCACTCTGTGGAATGTGGCCGGGGGGGACTGGCTTGATGTCTTGTCTGCAGTTGCTTCAGAATAACTAATTTAATAGTAATGATGATAACAGTATTTCTGGACAGGACAGAGGTTAATTTAATTCTGTGAAGAGGTGCATACCTTAGCATAATGAAACCATTATGAGGAGCATTTTTTTGCCCAAATCAAGATAAGGGTAGATTGTAATGAGAATCTTGCAGCCACATGGGTAGGGAAAACAGTCCACGAAAAATGTGGGATCGGAAGGTAACATGGTCCTTTCATCTCCCACTCACTGATTATGCATGAATATAGACCCAGGATAGTTTTCACTGCAGGCAATGAAAAGTATCCTATTAACTTCCTTGGCCTTGAAGTAGAACTCTCCGAACAAAGTATTCCGTGTGACAGCTTGAATCTATTGGTGACTCTACAATTTACTAGGCTGAGTTTTAATGTTTTGAACCCAAATTTCAGACAAAGCTTTCAAGTAAGAGAGAGAAAAGAAGGTAGACTGAGCTTTTTGCAGTTGGAAGTTATTCCTCACATACAGAAGCAGTAAAAAGTGAAATAAAAGTGAAATAAAAGTGAAATAAAAGGAAGAAGACAAAATATTCAGATATTATATACCTGAGATGTGATTGCTTTATGCTGGAACCCTTTTTAACATGTTGCACAATGCTTTAAGAAGGATGCAAAGATGTGATAAAACAGATGCAGCAGATGCAGGAAATATAGCACTTCTCACAGGACAGACTTTAGGGGTAATTCAGTTTATTAATGGCATGTATTATGGAATAATAAGTTGCAGATGATCATTAAAACTTATCCTTAACAGACATTCCTTGTGTATTCATCTTTTGTTGTTTCCATAGAAGGGATGAGAGAAATTTGTGTAGCCTGAGACTTTTGAGTTCCCAGGGCTCACATTTGCATGTTTGACTTGTGATTTAAAAGTAAGGATTATTTTTAAGAATGGTTTAATTAAAAAAATAATAATGAAATAATTCTGTCACAAGAAAAGCTTGTGATGTGATGTATTCCAAGGACAGATTTTGCTCCAGGAATCTCATCTTCTTGTTCCCCTCATTTTCCTAACAACTCTGGCAAAATGGCAAATTTCCACTCCCATTAGAGATTCATTTCTTTCCTCAGAGCAAACACTGTAGCTTCCAATCTTTGCCTTCGAGTCCATCCAGCCTTAACACTGGCAACTTAAGAGGTGATCCAATGGCTCTCCTGGTGATTCCATCAGGAAGCCCCATACCACTTGCAATTAAAGACAGCCAAAGTGAAGAGAAAACCCTACCAGGAGAGCAGCAGTAGCTGCAATGTGGTATAAATAGGTATAAATACTTTATTCCCAATCTGTATGCAAAGCAGACAGAATCGGGACTTTGCCATGACCAATGAAAGGACAAACAGGAATGCATGAGATGTACAAAGGGAGGGATAAAGGCTATGAATTTGCAAGCAAAAGAACAATCCTGGCCATGTTCTGAAGCAAGGACATAACCACAAGGTGAACGTGTCTGAACTGAATGCCAGTTAGATGTTGTGACTCCAAACCCCAGACTGGAGCTGAAATGACAGGGATAGGGATTTCAGCAAATAAATGAGGGATAATTTTGGGAAAGAGGGAGAGAGGTGGGTCATTATGTTTCTGTCAGACTTAGCAGCAGCAGAATCTGAAATCATATGCTACGTCTCAAAGGACAAGTTGCATTTCCAACCAAAGTTTACATAAAACATTAACATGGCCAGAATGAAAATAATTGCTGAGGGGGATTTTGGATTTGCTGCAACTGAGAGCTTTTAAGAGTAGCTTAGTAGTTTTAAAAGACTAGATTAGACAAATGTCTGTCCAGACTAGCTTATGTTGTGTGTGTGCTTTGAGCAGGGGGCCAATTAAGCCACTAAGGTGGTCTTCAGGGGTCTCTTGCAGGCCTGTCTTTCAATTATCCTGTGCCGTGCAAGGGCTGTGCAGGACAAGATGATGTAGGTCCAGGATGAGCAGGGGAGGTGGCATTTGTGAAGAGAATACAAATGGTGTGGGACTGATACACAAGCTGAATGCTATGTCGTTAATGCCATGTGTGTGTCACCGAGCACGCTGCTGGTAACATTCAGTGCCAGGCACCCCTGATGCTAACTAATGAAATGTGTGCGGCCAAGGAGGTGGCCTTGCAGACAGGGTAAACAACAACAACAAATGTGATCAAGGCAAAATGTAAATATAACGGTAACCACTGTCAGTGCCATATTGCATATGTGACAGATGTGAAACACTGTAAGTGCTAAATGTACCCAAAATAAAAAGACACAGATGTCCTGACAGCAGGCAATCTGTGTGTTTCTTCTCTGTGCCAATTCCATATAGCACTTTGTAGTCCCCAGCTGTGAGCCCACACATATAGCTCCAGACTCAAAAGTTAAAACTTAATCAGTCCCAAGCTTCTGTGCCCCAACAGGCAGCAGTGACGTCACTCCAAATGCCAGTGCCCACCGGCATGCCATTCATGGGTTTCTGTGACTCGGGGCTGCTCAGCCCCAAAGAGAGGAAAGGAAAAACTTGTGGAGCAGTCTCAGTAAGCAATAAAAGGACATGTTGCTGGTCATGCTTCAGTGTGTGATGTTCAACTCATCCATCAGGCAGGATGAGAGGAGGCCAGGCACTGCAACAATGTGCAGAATTCCTTATCAGATCAGTCATCACCTGGCAAAACACCAGAGTAGAGATAGAGCACTATCTATTCATTAGTGCTGTCAGGACCCTTCTCACTGTGTCGGGTACCTTTGCCAAAGAGATTCTTACTAATAGGACCATGCACTACAGTGTCTGGCTTGGTTAAGTAGAAGCAGGATTCTAAACCTCATTTTCAATACCCACTAGAGGTAAATATTTGCCTTTCCAGATGAGAAGAAATAAAGCAGACTATACAGCATAAACAGTGCGTGCCATGACAAACAGTTATCTGCTTGCAAAGAAATCCAGGACATCAGAGCAATCAACACTTCTGCATAACCAGGAGGGAAGGAAACCAAATCAAATTTGTGGTGACTATAGGCATCCTCAGGTTTAGCTATTGGCATCTTGGTGCAAAAGTGCAGCAGACAGGTTTCTGAGCTAAAGAAGGTCATTTACTGCAGGCAAGTCCTCAGCAGCCATGAGACCATTTGATCTCCAAGGATGCAGTGGCGTGCTGCATATTCCATATTTACAACATGGTGTTTCCAAATGTAGCTGATTAGTATTACAGGCTGCAGCACCATGTGTAATAAAAAAGGAGTTTGAAGCCTTCTGTGCCTTCAAAGGCAGAGAGGGCACAATCCAATTAATACCAGGTGACAAAGGCCTACACATAAACAGCGTAAACATCCTGACAGACATTGGAAATGAACCATTGTCCCACAGAGCCTGCCTGAACTGTTGGCACCCAGAGCCAGAAAAGTGCTGGCAAGGAAGAGTTGGTTTCCAAGTGTGAGAGTGCTCTCAGTGAACTCCACTGCCCAGCACACACATGGAAACAACCAGGGCCCCAAGGAATACTCAGAAATGGGCAGCTGATAAAGAGATATGCGAAAAAGCTGTGTGGATATGGTGTTACTGTCACCCAATACAGCATGTAACCACTCTGGTATGTGGTTTATATAGCACTCACGCATAGTACTCATGTAATATTCCAAGTCCTATGCGTGCTGCTCCAGCAGTACCACACATGCACACAATACCACAATCAAAAACACATCTTCCTGGCAAATTTTGACAACCTATATACCATGTATTGCAACCACCCGCACACATATGACGTGATGATAACAGCTGCCATTGCATCACTAGCAAATACTTCAATGGACCAGCACACATTTTCTCAGAGAGAGAGAATCTTCACACAGTCTCTGAACAACCTACAAGCAGATGGCAAACTGTGCACATGAGGAAAAGCTTGGTGAAGCACCCAACACAAAGGCAGGACGAGCAAATACGCTGATGATGAATCTGGCTAATTGAATGTTTCATGAAGTAAACACATCGGTAAAACCTATCCCACCCATTAAAAACAGGCTGCATGTCAGAGAGGTTAAGAGCACTTAATAGTTGGTGGGCCACCAGTTGCGAACATCGCTGGTGGGCAGTTCAGTCCAGGACATGCTGTAAATATTGCTGCTAGGAGAAAACCGTGGCCCAGCATAAAACATAGAATTCTTCCTTCCTTACAGGCTTCTTGGATGTGACAGGGACAAGAAAAACTTGCCATATCACTAACAGATGTAGCTTAGAGGAAATCTTGATATTCTGAAAAAGGATTCCACTGTTGTGGCAAATATACTAATCCTAGATGTGATAATTTTGGTCATAAGCTGTACAGGACTAAAGTCTCAGGTTTGTTGTGGGGTTTTTTACCCATTAATCAATTAAGTGACTGAAATAAACCTAGGTTATTTAGTGAGATATTTAAGAGAGTTAAAATAATTGCCTTATGATGGAAGGGCTGAGCTAGAAGCCAGAGGTAACTGCAAGGCAACTAGTATAGATACATGAATTTCCAGCTAGTTCCATAACAACCCTTGGTGTTTGTGCTGGGGATGTTTGGTCCATGTTTTGCTGTATGGCACTGTGTACGTGCAGTCACAACCACGCCTCCATGGACCAACCTGTGCTCACAGCAAGGCTTTCATCTCATCCCACAATCATTTCTGTTCTTACACGCCAGGCAGCAGAGCTGCACACCTGTCTTTACTTAGCTGGCTGCATTCTTTCCCTTTTCTCCAGAACTTGTCCTAATCTACAGAAGATTTAGGTTGTGAGTGTTGCCTGGACAGCAATGCTCTGAGCATTTTCATGTTGTGCTTAGCATAGTAATTCCAGGAATCTGGAATTTCTGTGCCAGGTTATGGTATGTTGCATGCTGCTAACAGCAGTTGCTCACATGGCCCATATCCTACTGGCAGGACTCTAGGAGCCAGAAAGCTCCATGAGCACCCTTCCACCTCTATTGGAATGGTCTTTCTCAAAAGGCTGAGCGAGCCTGGCCACTGCCACACCATCCCTCTGCAGCAGGGAGGGGCAGGGCAGCAGTGAGCAAGCCGAAGTGGGGTGCGAAGAGTGTCCACCAGCTCTGCCCTGCATGGTCAGGCAGGGTTGGGCTCCCTTTGGCACAGTGTGCCCATGGCTGGTGGTGTTAATGAGCCTGGCTGTGCCATGTGTGCAGCTCTTCTGGAATTCTGTTCAGAAACACCATGAGAAACTCAGAGCATGTACTATTTACGCTGGTTATTAGAAGCAGATGCTAATGTTTCTCTGCTGCGATCCCCCAAGTATCCTGTCCTTTTATGATGTGTGGCATGTGTTTGCAGTATGTATGTCTCTATATCACATGCAAATAAAAGGTTACTTTCACCATTTGTGTTGTGTTCATTGATAATGAGGACCTTACAACCTCTTTCTGTGGGCTTGCCCCTGCAGATGTTGACTGTGGAGCTGAGGTAAGCATCTGCAGTAATGTGTAGGGCTGCTGTATGGTGCACATGTGTGGATGTCTGGCATGAGCAATGGATGAAGTATAAGCCAGGGCAGCAACAGCGCTCAGAGCTGCCAAGCACAACCAGGATGTCTTACCTTTGGGTTCAGACCCAAAACAGTGCAAAATTCATATTTTCTCTCTCTTATGTATTTGTGTATATATGTACATATATATACATATGTGTTGAGTTCTTTCCTATCAAACACCCTCCTACAAATAAGAGCAAGTCTAGAAACAGTACTCTAAGCACAAAAGTTTATCTGGAAAATCAGATATATATATATATAAAGAAAATATTGTTCATCTGGGTATTTCTCAGTATAAATTAAGAAGCAGCATAGCTATATTCACTCAGTTAATTATTCAATAACTAGAAGATTTGTTTACATAACTCAAGTATCCTGTAGTAGCAGACTAGCAATAATTCAGTGCCTATGTCAGACAGAAGGGGCCAAAAGTAATCCTGCCATAAATTCAAGTCTTATCAAGATTTCTTAATCCTGTTTTCCTGGGGTGACTAGACCCTGTTTTAATGGAGCCACATGCTTGAAGTTTCTATTTTTAATTTCATGTTTTCAAGCCTTACTTTTTACATAAAGAAATCGGGGATGTGTAGAAGATTTCTCAGGCTTCTTTGGCACAGAACAATCAATGCCATTTCTTGCTATTGTGGTTTGTGTTTGTTTTCTGCTTTCTCCTTCTTCTCCATCCAGGAGCCACTGTTTCCTTCAGCTCTCAAGTCCTTGTCATGGCAAGACCTTATCACTGAGCTTTCACCTGATAGCCTGTGTCCCAGTGTTGGAGGTACTCCTACCACAGTTACCATCCCAGCCTAGGGAGAGAAGCTGGACCCATGATTGTTCCTGAAGAATGAAACACAGAATAATAAGCAAAATAAAAAGACTTCCAAATTAGTCCCATGTGCACCCTATCACTACCACCAGAAGTGCTAGTAGTTTCTGTCACTGCATACTGTGATACCTACTAAATTGAGAACCCCTAATCTGAATGGATTTCCCCTTCTTTTCACATCTGACCAGCTATCTCCCAATAGCTTGGTGTTGGTACACATGTAGCATTATTGCACTTACAGTCTCTTCAAAGACTTCAAAATCTTCAAAGATTTGAAGGGAGCCACTCTGATCTTGTTCCTGATCACATCTTGACTTCTTCCTACTCCAAACTCTTGACTCAGTGACACTTTCAAGGGGAAAATCTCCTTTAAGATATTAGACTTCCATAGAAGATTCTGAAGAATTTAGACCGCAGGTGTGCAATGGTGCAGTTTTTAAATGTTGAACTAGAAGTGTCCCAAAGTTCAGCTCTGTAAAATTGAGTTCACTATAGCAAATCAGAACTTCCATGAACTTCTTAAACTTAGAGCACTATATATAAATGATTGTTCAATGTCTTCATAATTATTCTTATTAGATGCAAATAACAAGAACTAAAGCTATATTTTCAGTCACTGGACATGTTGGTTTATGTAAAATTATACAAAATTATTCGTGTATCCTCAAATTTTAAAATGCCAAAGCTATGGAAAACTATTTTAACCAAGTCCTGAGAGCATTAAAATATGCATCTGATATGCCTAAAACTTTTTAAAACAGGACATAAAGGTTACCTTTATATTGTGTGTACTGACTTTTATTTGGTATTGATTACAGCTGGAAAATGAAATATTTATGTAGCTTTTTTTCCCCCTCTACACAGTAGAGGGTCAGATATTCTATCTGTAGGACAGGACATGTCTCCTGACGTGCATGCTGGAAATGACTGAAGCCTTGGCTTTAACAGAAACTAAAAGAGCCAACCACATAATTTTGGGTGAATCTCTGTAGCAGCGATGTGTTCCTCCAAAGCTCTGCCTACCCTTTATTTGCCAACCAAAGGCCATTTGTTGCACCTTAAGCCAGGGTGGAGTAATTAAGGGGAAGGAATGCCAATTATGGTCTAAGCTGATAGGGAAAAATAAAGAGCACAAGCAAGGTGCAACTTGTAATGATCATTGTTTATAGTATGAAGCAGGACACGAAATGAGGAATGGGCAGGCACTTTCCTGTGATTTGACTACTAGGGCTGAGAGGCATTTCTCTTACTTTTTAACATTCAGTGTGCTGGGACAAGATCAAAAAAAATCTTCTTTAACACCCCTTAACACCAGTACCACAAGGGATACCATGGGACTTTGGATCTGGTGAAGCCTGCCTTGCACAATCTCACTGAGCTGTGACAACAAAATGAAAAATCAAACACATTCTTTCCAACCACTACTAAGTCCTGCCCCATTCTGGAGGCTGAGGGAGTCTGTCGGTGTGGATGCAGCCTGCTCTGTGCCGGCTTGCCACCATGCCTGTGAAAGAGCTTCCACAGATATGGCATCTGTGCTGTTGTTGCAGCCTCTGGCTGTATGACTCTTGACTTTCTGAATCTGCTGGAAAAACCACCCAAGGACTCAGTGAAGCCAAAAGGAGTCACACTGGGAGGAAGGCAAAAAGCTCTGAGTTCCATTGTCCAGTGGTTCACAGCACAGTGCGCACGAGGTGTCATCCCTACCTGAATGGGTAGTGAGCTCCTGGCCTGAGGGACACTCTTGCTCATGGGGCCATTCCAGCGCAGGAGACAGTCTAGCCTGACACAGCCACCTGCCTTCCTGGCGAGGTGCACTCTTCAGAGGCTGGAGAGGACAAAACAACAACAAAACTACTTTCATTCGGGTGCCTGTGACTCAGGCTGCGTTCAGCGGCCAGGGGCTGTTGACAAGCGGGCTGGGCACTGCTAATGACACCCTGCGCCTGCACCGGGTGGAGCTGCCCTTCCCCAGCTCACGCTACACCATCCCGCCAAGGCCACAGTGCCACTAGAGTCCTGACCACAGGCAGGGTGCTGGGAAGGTCAGCAGGGCTGGGGCTGGGTTTGTCCGCTGACAAACCACCTGCTTGTGGTGGGAGGCACCGCAAAATCCCCGGTCCATTCGTGCAGAGCTGGGGAGGAGAGACCATGACGGAACTCGGGAAGAAACAGGTTGGGTGTCATCCAACAGCACACTCACTCTGATTCTGGATTGTGTAATGCTCCTTTTAATCACCAGACGAGGATCTGGATGCAAATGTGACCCTTGTGCAATGCGTGAGTAAGATTCTGTGCTGCCTGCAGCCTCTTTTCCAGGCTGTGTGGTTGCCTTTGCTGCATGATGAACCTGAATGTCAAATATTAATAACAAAACAAATTATCTCCACCCTATCATCAAGGTGTGTCAAAGCTGATTCCTGTATAACATCAAGGTTTCCACTGCTCAAGAATCCTTCTGCAATCCTAAACTCTGGCTCTATCTGTTCTATGAGTGATTAAGGAATGACAAAAATCCTGAAAAACTTCCTGGTGTCTGAGTTGATCTTGATCCTCTTCCATGGTTTTCTGGGATGGGAGGAAAAACAGTAGAGCTCCAAACATAGAATGGCTGGAGTAATTCTTGCAAAACTAGCCTAACCCAACCATCAAAGCACTTCCTTTAGGTAAGAATTCAACCCCACCAAGCTCACAGTGCATAAATGAAACTGTTTTTCTGTCTCATACAATAAGATTTGGTGTACATCATAAATGACACTCCCATTGTTCTAGCCACAAGCTCTTTAGTGCCTTCAAGTATTTAATCTGATCAAAAACTTCTTTGCAATGCAAGATTGTAAGACTGGAACAGACTATCCAGAGTGGTTGCGTCTCCTTTGACAAATGCAGGAGGACAGGACCCTCAACAACCTGAGGATCCGACCTAATATCAAAGTTGGTGCTCTTCCAAATCGGGGTGGAGCAGATTAGGTGCCCTCCAGAGATGCCTTCCATGCTGCATTATTCAATTAATCTGGGATTCTATAGGAAGGGATGGTAGTTATGGATGGTGGCAGTCTGTTATTTCATTGCTATCTATTCAAATACTCAATAAAAAGGAGAAATGCACTGACAGTGAGAAAATGGGATTCTGTGAAAGACAGAAAATGTGTGAAAGAGAAACGAGAAGAAAATAAATGAGACCAAAAAATCAACATGAAGACACACAGAAATAAATAAAATAAATCAGAGCGGATTCTCATTCCTACCAGAATACTTTGAAAGCACTGGCCATACAAAGGAGAGGCAGATAGATACATCCACTTCAAAGCACAATAATTCATACTAATCTGGGAAAAGGGGAAATCTGTCTCACTGTAAATGCAAATTCAGTCTAATTTTTCCAAGGATTGAGGTTCCTCTCAAAAAAGTGTCTTCACTTTCATTTGACTAGTAGATTTACATTTAAAAAGTAGACTTTTTAAAATATTCCATGGAAATAGTAATTAGCAATATAATTCCTGAACACTTCAGAAATTTAATCATAGGTTGTATAGTGGTTCATCTTACCACCAGTTCAGAATTCCACCTCAAGAGTTAATTAAAAAATGGATTAAGCGGTCTTTCTTTCTCTGCAAATTATCCACACACAGAACATATTTTCTTTCCAGCATCTGAAGGTTCCTGAGCTCTTTCTGAACTGCCTACAGGCAAATGTTGCTCTGAGCAAGTAGGTTTGAGGACTTTTGTGTGAGATTTAAGTTTTTGATTACCTGGCCACTCTGTGTCAGTTTTCCTTTCTGATGGTGAGGTGAACAAGGTAGCTGCGGGAAATGTCACACAGAAATGCCAAAAGCCAGATGAAAAACCACCATCTGGAAAGGTAAATCGATGACTGAATGAAATGGGAAGCCACTAATCATTTTCCCTCCCTTCTCCTATCCTTAATGATAAGTATGAATAGAAGCTTCGTCATCCAATGCTTGCATGATGCCCTCTTTGAATTGGGTTGGACGGTATCCATATTACAAAAAATACCACAAGAACTGGAAATAATTGGTACTTCTTACAACATATGCAGATCCTGTGAGGAACACAATGTCTCAGAGCAGTCTTTGACGTTTTTCAGTTATATAACCCCCAGGGAAGGAGGATGTTACTGTTTGCAGAGCGCATTCACTCTATTTTCTATATTTAAAAAATTTTTACAAAATAAAACCAAATTTAAAACCCTGAGATCTTCTCCAAGAAAGGCACCTGTAAATCAAGCACTTCTGTGATGGCTCCTTCTGTGTTATCTCATTCACTTCCCCATCAGAAAAAAAATCCGAGTAAATCTGAATCCAGCTGTTGCGTTGTTCCCAGAAGATTAATCTGTTACAGTCACAGAGGTCAATGAAAACTCATGCCTGATGGAGAGGTGGGAATTCTTGCTATTTCACATGTATGGAGATTAGAGACACCACACAGTGGAATGGGATGTCCTGGTGGTAAATGAGAAGATTTTTTCTTGGAAACACTCCTTAATAGAGATGTTTTTAATTATAAGATACTTTACCTCCAGACCATGGTTCAATCATCAGGAGAGAAATGGCGCTAATTATTAAAAGAGAAAAAAATGAAGAGGGCTTTGGGTACATTCACCATTTGTCAGACAGAGCCCAAAGAAGAGGTGACTGTTTTGTAATTTTTCCTCTGCTTTCTCATAAGGAGGGAGCACACTGATACCTTGTGACTCTGGTTAACCAGCACGAAAGTACTACAGTAGATTAAATGTATTTGCAAAAGTGAAACCAGCAGCTAATCATCTTGTTCATACACGCTGATTTTTCCCCCTGACTAATTTCTCTTGTAGTGGGAGTAATTAACTTTATTAGTAACACTGACTACTCTGGTACCTTCAGGCAAGCACTGGTGGAGCTGCTTATTCGCAATCACATAGTTTCACTTACACTGAGCCTGAGCATTTCCTACAGGGTGAAGTGCCTGTTGAATGTAAAGGGGGACTGATTAGCCTACTACTTAAAAATAAATGTGATATATGATTTTGGAAACAAGGGGAGGGAAGAGGCAGAAATCCTACGTTTTTTTGCTTGTTCTGATTCATTATTGCTTTCAGTTCACCTACTGCCTTTGCAAGGGGAGGATGACTGGAGCTGCAGTCCTCAACTCTCAGTTGCGTCTCTTCAGGTGGGTTCTCAGTGACAAGTGTGCCCAGACTGGCCTCAGCTCAGGACACTCCCCATGTGTCTGGGAAATCTCCTACACAGCATTCTACAAGAGACAGCAGACAAGATTTCCATCCAGAGGTGCAGAGGTGGCAGTGGATTACTCAAGCAGCAGGCAAATCTGTGACACTTGCAGCACGGATGAGCTGGCACTTTGCTGGAGGACAGGAGTCAGTGCAGTACAATTCTCTGGAAACACTTGCTAGTGCCAGCTTTCCTGCCTGGAATAGACCACAAGGCGAGGTGAAGAGCGCTGTACCTGTTCTGCCTTGCTGTTCCCAGGAATACTTTCTCCAAAAACGACAGGCCACCTGGCAGGGAGCTGCATTGCTCAGGGATTGTGAAACTGCTCAAGCGCTGAAAAGAAAGAAGGTCACGTACCCACTCATTAACTGGGCATTGCAGTATGGAGCGTGCAAAGAGGCACTGGCAGCCAGTCTGAGTGTTGTTTTAGAGGTGAGGCAACTGGTAGAAAACTGTGCTCAAATAAATCTGAATGGTCTGAAGCCAAGGTCACAGGAAGAAAAACACCCAAGGAGAGGGAGAAGAAAGAATCCTCCTGCTCTGTCAGATCAGACATTGATGCTTTTTCTACTATGACCTCAGCTGTCCACCCCCACAAAGCATAGACTACACTTACAATGACTTACTGGGATTAGGACACTGCCCTTTTTCCCCATACCAGACATAGTCCCTTGAGATTCCCTTCATGTCTTAGAGGAAAGTCAACAAAACCCATCTGGTTTACCTGTTTGAATCTATTTTGTCCGTTCTGTCCCTGGTGCATGGATATTTCAGGAGACATTGCTTAGAAGAATTTCACTCACGCACATATGTACTGGTGCTAGAAATCACAACCTGTGGTTTGCTAAAGAGAGTGGTGTACCACTGAAATTGGAAACCACCGAAATCTCTATTGTATAGACCAGATAGGCTGGTATTTTTATTATTGCTATTTATTGAAGGAAAGGGAAGAAACACTGTGGAAGACAAGTTGCTGCACTTGCTGACCCAGCTTGTGGCTCCTGTTGTGTTTGAATTTTGCTGCAAACATCTTCTCCCAGGCTCGGGTGTAGTAGAGCGGCACGTGTGTGAAGAGAGCATGGCTGAACCATCCCTACAGTCTGCAACTGCCAACCCTGGGCTGGCAGACTGTCCTGGACATTGTGGATGGTTGGCAGCAGAGCTGGAATGTCACTCACAGGCTCTGGCTGGCCCCAGGCCCATGGCAGTTCTGGCAAAGGCATTTTGCAGTGTGCTCTGTGCCAAGCACAAGTGAAACAAACCTAGCACTGTTATGCAGGTCAAAAAAAGGAGAAAGGAAGAGTGCAGTGGAGTTTATATCACATCATTGGGAATTTATGAATTGACATTACTGAATTATTCTTTTCACTGACCTGTTATTTTACAGGTGAAACACATATACAAGCAGACAAACTTGTCAGATAAAAATTGTTTTCATGCTGAACAGCTGGCTCAGGTTCTTTCTGTAGCACACTTCATTCATTGAGACACTGAATGCCCAAGAGATTTAAGAAATACCCCTGGTTCTATCAAGCCTAAGAAAATAGGATTTAATTTTAGAAAAAAATTATTGACATTTCCCAAAGAGATCCCTTTCTAATTTGTCCTTGTGTGTCACGTCCATAAAACTCAGTATGCATTTCTGTCCTGGTTTCCGCCAGGACAGGATTAATTTCTGCAGTAACCAGAAGAGGCACAGCCAGGACCCTGGGGTTATTGCACTCACGCTATGTGTCTTGGGGATGGAAGGGTGGTGTTCTTTAAGTGTTGGCGGGGTTGGGGGCATGTGGGTTTGGGTGGCACAGGGTTTGTGGTGAGCGCTTACATGTGTATTGTTCACCCATCTTGTACACTCTGTCATTAGTATTGTTGTTGTTACTGCTCCATTTTCTTACTTCATGACATTTCTAGTAAATTATTCTTATCTTAACCTGTGATCACCACCTTTTTGTGCCTCCAGTTCTCTCCTTCATCCCAACACAGAAGAAGAAGAGAGAAATTAGTGAGCAACGCATGGGCTAGGGTGTTTCAGTAGGAACATTAAATTGGGGAATAGCATTCTTAAACCATGACAATTTCTGAGAGAAAGATATTAAAGAGCTGCTTGTACTAACCAAATACATCCAGAGAGATGCTAGAGCCTTTGCACGTAAGAGATAATACACAGGACCCAAAGAAGAGAGCCTTGCCACCTGAGCCACCTGGGACTCTGTGTACAGTACCCTACTGTCATCAGAAGCCAATATCATATCTGTGAGCATATGAAGGTCCAGGTTTAAGATGATGTAGTTTTGTACCTACACCTCTATTTGGAAGCTTGGTTCAAAACCTCACTCCCCTGATGTACTTCATCCACAATCTGTCTGTTCTGATTTTTATATCAAATTCTCCCTCTGCATTTTAATCTTAAAAACTACTCTTTCACCTGTATTTACCTCCAGCTATAATAACAGAGAGCAATCACACCCTCTGTCAGTCCTCAGTGTATAGGAGCTAAGGTTTGGCTCAGGTACAAGTGTGAATGCAACCCATCATTCAGTGGTTAATAAAGATCCAGTCCACCTACATTCACTTATTGCATTTACAGTAGATAGGGTGAATAGGTATTTTCAGCCTATAAAATTTTAATTATGAAACTAAAAGTACAAGCTATATAATCAGCTTTCAACATCATCTGACATTCCAGTTCTGCTTACATTAGTGTTCGGCTTCCAGTCATTAAAGGTCAGCACTGCTCTTTAGTAAGCAGAGCAAACAACCTTGCAAATTAAAATAATATCTGACCTGCCCTCAAGTATATTTAAAGTGGGACAGATATAATGGGATGTTCTTACCACTGCCTCACTGAAACATATTTGATCTTGGCATTTAGGACAAACCTTTCTTGCAGTGATTAAATATACACTCCAGTCAGAGAAAGAACATTTGTTTTGAATTCAGAGGCTAATCTCAGCCCAGCCAAGGTCCACAGCACAGCCCAGGAGACAATTGTGTGTAGCTGAATCTCATTCACACTACCAAGGAGTAAATCCCACTAGCACCAGTGGTAACATTTCAACACAGGGAACAAACATCAGGGCTGCTCTGGCAGGTGTTTCTCTTTGACTCTGCCAGTTGCCCTTTATGTCATGCAATAGAAATCTGTCAAGAAGACCCCATAACTGTTGGACCCAACAGCCAAAGCAGTTGCCAAGACAGGCTTTGCTGTTTGTGTTCTTCCTCTCCACCCTGCTCCCCTCAAAGCCTCCCCAGACAACATTCTCCTGAGATCTCTCTTACTGTGAGGGTGGCAGGTGCCAGTTTAGGCCAAAAAACCCTCTCCATCATATGTTCAGAAGCCATTCAAAATGCTCAAATGAAAGTGTTTTATTTCCAGAAATAAGGGAGATCAACCACTTCACAGCCTATAATCATTTTCCTAAAACACATGCAACATGAGTCAATAAGTTTAAGAATCAAAATTCTAGGAATGGCCAGCTTTCAACTTTTGACCTCAGACATTATGCCAACTCATTGCCTCTCATCCTGCCCTTCTGTCAAATAGGGCAGGATGAAAGTGTTGTGGCATAATACAGCATTCAGTTGACTTTCCTGGTCGCACCCATTGATGTTTTCCAGTTTCAGTCTCTAAGTCTCCCCAATTTCCTGGAGGAGATGTATTAAAAAAATATCTCCCTTCCTCTTGCTGGCTATACACACAAAAAATTCTAGTGTAATTGGGAAGAAATCATGAAAAGAATAGGGAATTTATTGCATGCAATATTGTAAAAATGACCTTTTGCTATTTGATAGTGTTTTCCACTTGAAAGCTGGTTAAAACCTGAATTTTTGAAAATATTGCAAAAATGCACTGAAGCTTTTAGTTCCCCAGCTTTCACAAACATTTTATGCACTTTTTTAATGGTTGACAGAACCAGAGATTGCATAAACCCCTCCTTAAATAAAGATTTCTTCTTTCCTGTGGAGCTAGTTAGGAGATGTAATATTTAAATGGAAGCATTTCTCCAATTTGGTGGGGGGGGGAAGTTAATTTTGACCAAAACAGTATCAAGTTACTCCTATAAAGCACCCCTTCCACTTCAGATAAATCACTTACCTATCATCATCAAGTACTTACTAAAACAAGGTATGTCAGAACAATTCCTTTAACATACATTACCAAAAAAAAAGTATTCAGTCATTAATATCAAAGAGCTCCCTCAGTGCCTTGCATATTCTAATGCCTCTGGTATGTGAGCCCTAGACCTGCCCCACCCTACCTTAGACACCTCATGGAGGTACCCAGCAGACACAGAGCTCTGCTTAAGTCTTGCCCAACTTTACACCTCCCCCATATAATCCCTCTAGCAACACGAGTTGCTGCAATTGAGAGGTGATGCCAAATGGTCATCCAGCTCACAGGAGCAGGCTTTGAAACTTGTCCAGGCCTCCCCAGGACCCCCAAAACCTGACACATGCTATATTAGTATGGGAGCTCTCAGGAGAAATCCTCAGAGAGTTGGAGAGATGGAGCCAGAAAACAGATTCCCGCTGAGCAGGGCTTTGTTGTATGTTATTAAACAACTGTAAAATTAGCCAGACAAGCTCAGAAAAAGTTTATTGAGTAGTTGTGCTATAGAGAGAGTCAGAGTGGGTATATGCCCCACTGCCTATGGTAGCTCTGTTCAGAGTCTAAACTTAGGGTTGGAAGTAAGTAATGCTGGTGCATGCTATGCAAGATAAATTCATCTGCATTGATGTGTAGCTCCTGCTCCTCTTTTTTTTTTTTCTGACGTGGCAGTATGCTTTGGTAAGTATTTACAACACTAACTTCTCATTAGGTCTTTACTCTGCCTATGCAAATCTAAAAACTCCTTAGGCTTCAAGTAAAAGAGATCAGTTTAGGCGCATCTTATTGTCAAAATATAGTAGTAAGGCTTGTCTACAAAGAAAAACAGCCTGAAATAATTATTCTGCAATAACTATTCCACACAGAGCATTCCACCATTGCTCTTTTATAATAGTACCCCTAGGGACACATGGCTGAGCTAAACCACAAAAAGGCACTCTTCAGGCAGAGTAAAATTGTCCCCCCCACAGCGAGTGTGGACTTGCTAACTCTGGCGAGCTCTTGGTTCACTCCCTAGTACACTTCCCATTTGAATCCACAGCTGAGTGATTTTTTTTATTGTCTTCTGGATTTTTAATCTGAAAAAAATGATATCTAATAGAACCCTAGAAATTAGAATAAGACTTTCAGTAGCTGGCCATTCCAATCAAGTTCCTGCCAGTTATTTTCCGCCATACAGAAATTTAAATGTTGAATTTTTGTGCTTGCAAAACAGAAAGTTCTGGCCCTGCCCTTCAGAGTGTAATCTACAGCACAATAGAAATCATTATTAAGAAATTTGCTTGATAATCATTCATAATTTGCCTTTGCTTGGTTTTGTCCCACTCCTTGCAGTCTGTTTCCCTTAGGGAGGGATGGCTTTGCTATTTTTGCATCATGTTGTTGACAATGAGGCTTTGTGGCTACACCTTTTAAAAAAAAAAAAAAAAAGAAGAAGCAAATGGTCATCGTGGTGCCAAGGAGCTCTCTCACCAGCAAGATTTCATGAGAGATGGTTTGGATGTCTGTAAGAAGCAGCCACTAGAGCCACTTGAAGAACAACAAACCCTTACAACCCCTCAGCTGGAGCCCTAAATCAGATGTGTTCATTAATGTAAGACAAGTGAAGTCAGGTTACCCAAACTGCCCTGTTGCTAAACAAAGGACACGTAAATAGCCTGTTGTTCCCTTGCCAGTACCATGTACCTCCTCCCCCACCTCTCCTTACGTAACCTTGTTAAATAAAGACTGAAGAACCCTGAACAGCACAAGTAAAAACAGGCCACGGATTTAAAAGAGGGGTGTGTGAATTGCTTCTGACAGACAGGTCTTCCTTTGCTGGAAGGGGACTCAGGGATTTCATTAAGACAAAAAACCCAGCACGTTTAATTCTGATTGTTTCAGAACTATGTTGCTGTAACAAGCATTTTCATCTGTAAGCGGAAAATTTCCAATAAAGTAAATTAGAAAGGCTAGCAACTATCAAACAAGACATCCTGCAGTGTTTTTCAATACTAGATTTATTCTCTTTGGTTCTGAGAACATTGCATAACCCTTGTAATACTATAGCTTATTGCATTGCCTCGTCATACTGCGTGAACTTGTGCTGTGACACGTCCACCTGCAGATGCATCAGACACCCTGGCAACACCTATGACACAATAAACCCAAACTATGTTAATTCAAGCTTGATGGGACATGTGGCATTCCCGCCTACAGGACTGGAACCCTTCTACTCTACGTACACAGTGGCCAGGCAGCCTCGGACTGCATTATATTACACCCTGTGGACCTGAGTGCCAGTCAAAAGATGAATTCAGGGAGGAGTCTCTATTGTTTGATATCCAAGTTGAAGGAAGAATGAAACGTTTTTGTTCCAGTTCCTAAATGACATTATTTTTAGCCTTTGTTTTGCTCAGCAGAACCCAAACTACACAAAACCCCAGCTGTGCCCTCAAAAACTCATTCATTTTCCCACTATTTCCACCTGTTTCTAAAGGAGGCTTTCACATCTGCAGGACATTAGAATATCTTGAAGCATTTGTGAGCAATGCATTGATGTGAAGAAAAGTTGAGAACAGTTACCTTGGGGCTGAGAAGGGATTTCATAGTCATAATCAGCTCTAAAGTGCCAGTCTGAATGAAGCTGCAAAATGCCAAAAGAGAGGGCTGAAGGAAGCCTCCCTGCCTTTTCAGTCATCCCGGTTTTCCTGTTCTTGCCAGCTCTGTCACTTTCTCGACAACAGCCCTTCTTGTTTTGTCATTTTTTTCTGCACTTCAGTCCAATTAGGTTGATAGGATCTAATACATTTTAATAAGGTTCAAAGTGCAGCCACGTTAATTCTGTAAATGACCCTAATAGCTTTCAAATGTTCCTATCAATGCTTTTACATCTTCAGTAATAAGAATGTGGAAGTATTTGTAGTCTGTAAAATAACAGGGAAAATTGGCTTCAGACGTAAGTTTTACTGCCAATAAAACTGTATATAACTGTTTGCCTATTTTTTAACGCAGATGAATTAGCAATATGAATTCTAAAAATAGTTTGAAAAAAGCTTGGTTTTGTCCTCTTGCCACCTTTGTCTCAAAATAAGGTGAGGATGGGAAATATGATATCTTCTAGTCTACCCAATCTCACTTTTCTGCTGTGCCTCCCTGACAGGGAAGAATCACATTTCTTCCATTCTGTTCAACACTGCCTCTCAGCAAATCACTTTCAAGCCATCTAACATGATTATAAAAGCAGGAGGGCAATGGTTTTGAGTTTACTTTTCTTTCTAATTTTTGGGAGGTAATAGGATTATTTAGTAAGCAAATTCTAATTTTTCCTCATGACATTGCAACCTGATTGATTTTGTTTCTCTTCTGCTCTCAGAATTACTAAAACCAAACATTGATACTAATGATTCAGAAGTGCTCCCTCATTGCATACATTTTAAAATACAGGATGAAAAAAAAAAGCCTAGCTTGAATACTTGATATGTTTGAGTCAGGGTTGGTGTTATTGTGAATGGTCAAACAAATCACTTGGAATTGTTTCTCTTGTCTGATAGGAGAAGAAGACAAATACTTCCAGCACGATCTTTGTTGTGTACAAACATAGCAATTTGATTTTAAGATTATCCTTATTAGTCACTTTTGGCAGATATCAGTCCTTGCAGTCAATTGTCTCACCGCACGTGTCATACTGACTAAAAAAATATTTTAGAAACTGATGTCTATTTCTACAAAACTTACATGGGCATTTTTTCCAGAGGCTAAGAGGTCATATCAACCTACAATAAGTTGGTAGAAAGAAAAATACAAATAATCAAAAGTTTCACCTCTACAAAGTGAAATGGTGTGGCTTCCAAAGGGACAAAAGGTTCTCCCACTGATTTAATAAATTCTACTAAATGGGTACTCTACATGTCTGTATAAATTCCAGCCCCAGAATGTAAGTGCTTCCCACTGATTCAATACAATAGAAGATCAACATCGCTGAATTGAATCCATGCAAACATCCAAATAAATATATAGGAAATGATTTTATGATCCTTTTCATTCAGCTCTTAGTTAGCAATGTGGAAATTTCATGCTTCTCTTTGAAAATAGGATAGCATTAAGGATAGGTCCAAATGCCTACTTTTTGAGTCGCAATCCAGATCTGATTTTCCCAAGCAAGTTTATTTTGGCTCCAAGACATTGATTAAGGTTCTTCCAAATGAAGGGGGAAAAAAGTTGTTTCACAATGCGCTGACTAAAACAGGAATCCAAGGCAATATTTTCTCATTTATCTGGTCATGGAAAATATTGACACTGTCTACCTCTAGCCAAGAAACATGTAGGCTTTTAGAAAAGCTTGTTATTATTATTGACACTCTCTTTTGAGAAGCTGAGATCCCCTGGTTGGAGAAGAGGAGTCCAGGACTCTTTTGAAAACAGGACATATCCACTGACTAGATCCTAATGAAACCTCCTTGGCATATGAATTTCCTCATATGGTTTTCTCATTTGCCAGAACAGCAAATCCACAGAAATTACTTTTCACTGAGATTAAACAAAATCCAAATGACAGTTCTATCCCATTTTATGTAAATAATATGTAAACACTGAAGTAAAACCACTCATGGGACGTGTGCCACTTTGCTGCTTCTTCCCAAATGAGCCTTTGGACTACATGGTTATTAGAAATAAGAAGACAAGCAACATCTGCTTCCAAAGGATGAAGCCAAATAGTCTTTATGATCCTGTATTATACAAATCAAGGCATAATATTGGAGAACTGAAAACCAATTCTGTCTGTTAAAGGGTTGGAGAGTTTTGATATATTTAGGCTAGTTGTTGTCTATATATCTCCCATTGTTCATTTATTAAAAAAGAGGAAAAAAGTGAGAGCTACAGTGTCCATTCTTTCTCATCTTTACTAGAAAATAGTGTTTTTCTCATTTGAACCAGAGAATTCACCATTATTCTTCCAGTATACCTGGAAATGGTCCTCTCTCTGTGGGAGTGGGAGGGTTGTAGAAGCACAGAAAGCACCAGGAAGAGACTAAAGGGAGGACTCACAACAAGTTTCCATTTTCTTTCCTCTAACCAAGGCAAGTAAGCCTGTTAACCTCTTTCATTGCTGGAGCTAAAAATCTCCCCCAGCCCTAACATATCTGACCTGGCAGTAGGTCTGCTTTGCTGTTTCCCTTTAATTCTTATTTATTCAAGAAGAAAAACTTCCCAGATTAGGGCAGGCCATCTTCAACTCCAGTAAAATCAGATTGAGAGTGAAAAGTGTCTGTTACTAATCACCGCAAATAGTAAATATCTGCTCTGGAAAATGGGTAGTGCAAGTTATAGTCTACTTTGCCCTACACAAAGCAATTTTAAAGAGAGGTTTTACCTGAGAACTGCATTATGATATCCTCTCTTCTTTCATGTGAAGTTTCAAGGTTGCGTCTCTTTTCCCCTAGGAATGACTGCACAGGTAAAATGTAAAGTTTAAGATAAACTTCCTTGTACAGGCATACAGACCTGGGAATCTTAACTGTTCTCCAAAGTCTGATTTGTTTAAAACTAATTGTGAGACAATAGTATTTCTCTCTTGACATTTGTTTTCCTGTTAAAGATAATGTTGGAACCCGTGACATGACCACATCCAGCTGCACCAGACACATCAAAATCAGTGACAGGATGAAACCAAATTACTAGGCCTTTTTGTGGCTGGGGCACCATGTGATGCATCACAATGCAAGATGACAATTGAAACATTTAAACTGTAGTTCAAACCACAGCAAAGAAAACCTCAGGACCCAAGATCAGACAGAGAGAGAAAGAGAGAGGTGTTTGCAAACTGTGAAAGAGGAAGGGATTTAGCTCTTTGCTTCTTCACAGGTTCACCATCTCTGACTTGCTGCCAATTGCCCAAGGGGCCTTGACATCTGAAGGACATTATCCAAATCTACAGCTCTCAGGAATAGTGGAGGGAGAAGGGA
Organism: Parus major; assembly: GCF_001522545.3. NCBI lineage: Eukaryota > Metazoa > Chordata > Aves > Passeriformes > Paridae > Parus > Parus major. The sequence goes on along the minus strand of NC_031770.1, from coordinate 70,057,893 downwards.
AGCATTTGGGTCATATGTGCAAAAGATCTAAGCATTCCTATCTCCCTCTCTGCTGCATCCATGGGCAGAAATAATCAAGTGCTGAATGGGCCATAAGGCTGGCAGGACCAGGAGAGGATGAGGCAATTATCACAGATGCGTGAGGGAGAGAAGCTGGCCAAGGTTTTATCACAACAGTCACCCATAAAGCAACTAAAAGAGCAAATTTTCAGGGTAGGCTGTCTCTTTAAAGTCAACATATGTAGAATATCAGAGATGGAAACTGTTCTGTGCTTTGGGGTAGTAAACTCAGTACAACTATAGACAAAATAGTGAAATAGCAAATGGTTTGCTAGGATATGCTTTTCTGATTATCCAGTGTGATGAGGCAATCCCTTTCTTAGGTTTTAACCTGTTGTTTTTAAAAAAAAATTAAATAGCTTTATTTTCAATGTGCAGGTCAAAAATTTTAATTATTTATCAAAAATTGATGCAGTCAGAAAAATGCTGTTGTGCTCTCTGCATCTCTTTGATCCACAAGAGTAGTCACGGTCAATTTATATTTACAAAGTAGGGAGCTTTTTAGACCTCAATGCTGCAAAATCTTACTGCTCTGGATATCAAACACATGTTATTTCAAGTTGGGGAGTTATTCCCACCAGCAAAGACCCCATGGGAAGATTCTATGCAGATTTTATGGCAAGCTTAAAATTTCTGTCCCTGTTTTCAAAATACACCATTGCTTAGCTGAATATTACCCTTGACTTAATCTTCTTCTATGAAGCATTTTTTCTTCCATGTCAATTCAGTGGTATCATCTTGGCATATAAGAGCAGCACTAAATATCCCTCAGGTTTCCCCCTTCGCATCACATATATTCTCTCATAATTTTTTCCCTGTCTATTCAAAGAAAATGCCTAGAAATGTGCCCCATCTTCAAGTTCTACAAGGTATTCAATATTTATTTTCCTATTCTGCCTTCAGTTACAATTACGTAGATATTTTATATTTTAGGCATAGCCTAAATTTCATTTCAGTCAATTTATTGTATAACTGTAATGAGTGTTGGACCTGGATTAAAAAGTTAGGCCTAGATTGGGTGGCGTTACTCCAATGCTGTAGAAGTCAGGATACCTTTCATACCAATCATTTCTAGTTATGTGACCCAAATGAAGGTGATGGGAACAAAAGATAAAATCTGGAAGAAATCACTCAATAGTGAAGAATGTCTGCAATGTATAGAGGTGGAGAAATAGAATTTTCTAGTAGTTGCATTTCAGCCAACATTTTAAAATTGCTTTTAATTTCACAACCACCTGTTTTAACTATTTAGATCTCTATGAACTATTATACAATTCCTCTGGAAAGAAACATTCATTCAACGTGTCCACTTCAGAGTGTTTCTTGCACAGGACTTTGCTTCGTTCCACCTCTGAGACAATGAATGATTGGTCCCATAGGTACAGTAGTCTGGGAACTCTCTGCACACAACGTTTGCTGTGTAAAGTCATAATTTTTCCCCTTTTGCTCATCCTTAGAATGCATATCAAAAGTATTACCTCTTTGTGCAAGATGATTGCAAGCAGTTTGAGCTGAAGAGGAGAAAGTGAGACTTCCCACTCATTATGTGTAATTTTCTTCTGATTTGTTTTGATTCGTCTTAATGGGGATGGAGCACCATGTAGGTGTGGGCGTAGATGATGGGGTGGGTAAATTTTATGGGGAATGAGCTGAGCAAGCAAGTTTAAAACTACCTCTCAAAATGACTCTTCATACAAACTCCAGGAGGCAATCAGACACTTGTTTTAGAACCCTTTAACAAATCCCCATGCTTGACTAAACAACATTGTGAAAGCAAAGGATTGTGCAGCCAAAATTAAATGGCCATGTCAGGTCCTTCTGCACAGGAATTTGTTTTGGTACTATGAAGTCTGTTGTCAATAAAATCCCGTGTCTTCTAGCCCAGAAGACCACATACATCATGTGTTTCTGCTCACATCTAATGCTACTGACCAACCTCAGCGCGGCAGCCAGGGTTACCCTAGGCTGGCCCAGAGCTCTTGAGGTTGAGGGATCAGTAGAGAAAGCAAGGATAAATATTGTAGAGGAAGTCTATGGGTGGAAAAGGCTTTCATCCATCCCATCTGTTCATGGTAACTAAGGAACTCAGCTAAAAGTCAACAAGCAGCTCTAACTCTTTCACAGTCCACAGCATGATAACCCAGAAGAGAAAAGGAGTCCAGGAAGAGGACTTACAGGTAAACACCTCAGCAAAATGTCTGTGTTGAAATCACACAGTCATCACAAAGCTGAAAGGACTGGAGAAATGAAAGGAGGGGATGAAATTTCCTATAAGTAAGCAGATGTCTGAATGTTCCTGAGTTTATCAACAAGTTCTCACAAGTCCTACAATCCCACCCAAACAGCAGAAGAAACCTGTGAAAATTCTGCAGGGGGAACTCAAGAGCTTCTTTCAGTGGAAGGAAACAATCTGGCCTATAATTAAGTTTTCATCTCCTATTATTTATCCAACATCATAGCATCTCATCCAACATCTACCTTGCCGACGCTGTTTATTTAGTTAGTTCATTATATTTCTCTATAATTTGTTGCAGTTGAGCTGAACACAATAGCTTAGAAAAACACCATTCCAAACACTTTCATCATCACAACTTTCTAAATGTCCCAGCCCTGCTTGTTGCCAAGCAAAGAAGCATTGCCATTTCTGTCACACATGACTGCCATCCCTTGCCCCTAAAAATCCACCTGCACTTGCTCATTATTCATTTGACCATTAAATCCTCAGACAAGGTGATTGTGGAGAGCAAAGGAAGACCTAAGGAAAAGCATAAATGGGAAATGCAAAACAGAAAGAGATGAGTGACAGAAAGATAGTGACCTGCATCTGACACACCCTGCTTTTCTAGATTGTAGTTTCACATTATTCTTTGTAAGCGGTATGTTGTTTTCTTGACTGGGACTGTGACCGTGTTCTGTGTGATGTGGTAATAAAGCTTCAGTTACAACAGGTATGGGGCCATTAAGCAAGACTGCAAAGGGTCTCTGATCAGCTACAATCATCAAAACTTGAATGAGTCTTAATTTACTGTGGAAGAAACTGTGCCAGGACCTGCATCATGTATGTGCATCAGTTAGACATGCACAGACCTGTGACAGGCTTCTACACAGCAGTAAATACCATCCATAACAAATAAAACCAAGGAGACCTGGTAGTTCAGGTCCTTGTGTGCTGTGTAGATGATTGGAGACAGCCATCTTGGTATGAAAAACAGCAAAATAATGAGGATCAGCAGGTCTGATTCTGATTTCAATTATATTTATGTAACCCAGGAGTGACTCCACCAAGATGTGGAGCAGTAATGGTGGATATGCAGTGGCAGGCCAAGATTCTGTCTTTGGTAAACAGGCTTCGTCCACAGCCAAGGCATTGTAGCTGGCTCAGTAATCAGAGATGTGGCAGCAGTGTGGCCATGTTCTAGCCAGCTTCCAGAGTATGGCAGGGAATCTGCAGCTGCACACGCTGTGGAAGGAGCTCCATACGTGTTTTGGGAGGAAGGAGAGAGAACTTAAACCACCGTATCTTCCTGGCTCTTGTAAGTGCTAGATGAAAGCTGGTTTCAGTACATCTCATGTGCTGCAATCCCAGCTCTGAGCACAGAGTGGGCATAGAGATGGAGGCTGGCACACATAAGCTGTACTTACTGTAAATCTTAGCAAAGAAATCCGCTTCTTCAAGGTACACTCCAGGTAATTACCAAGAAATTTGAGGTATTGTTGATGAGAAATCTTTCCACAGACACAGAAGGACTTTTTTTCTCCTTTTTCCCTTTTCTCTGGCAATCAGATGAACCGAGGGATGGTTTTGATTCAGAATCTGGAGCAGATATGGGGAGGATTGATTCATGGTTCCTTTATTTTTTTTCCCACTTTTAATGGGCTGACAGACTCTGCTTCAGGCCTGTGTTCCAAAGGCCTGATCCAAAAACCCACTAAAGTCAATTCTTGTAGTAGAGTGCAGTGTGCTGTGAATTTGGCTGTAAAGTAGTACTCAACTACTATTCTGTTAAAAAACATGGAATATTATTTTTTTTCTTTTAATTACCACAACTATTAAACAATCTCTAAAAGAACTACCATGCCTTCTCCCTGCCAAAGCTTCCTGTCCCCTGTTCTGTACCTTACTTTTCAGCAGTTTGGCACTCCCCACTAACAGATAACCTGGCATCTGTCCTTGCCCTGTGGCAGGAATACTTGCCTGGTCCCATGCTGTGCTCTTTGTCTCCTTTTTTCCCTTAGCACTCTTCCCAGACAAGCTCACGTGAGCCACTGAAATGAAAAGGTTGCACTGCATAACAGAAAAGAAAAATGTAAGCAGCCAAGATATTCCTGTGGCAGGAACATTTTCTCTCATCTTCTCTTGTTGCAAATATCTTTGGCATTTATATGCACACACACACACAGACACACACACACACACACACACACACACACCCTGCCCATGCTTGACTGTCCTCTTTGCTATAATGACTGCATAATATTGAAAGCTCCTGAGGGCAGGGTCCTACTGCATGGCTTGCCCTCAAAAGCGTCATGCACGCCTGGACTGTTGTTTTAACGATCAAGGTAAGGCTACCAGTCAACATACCACACTGAATAGGCATCTGGTCTGTAGTCAGAGCTTCAAAAAGTCCTTTTGAAAATCCCACTTCATTAGAGTAGTAGAGGCGTTTGTGCCATTTAAGCTTGCAGCCCAAGAACTGTGAAAATAACGAGCTCTATCAGTTGAGTTTCTAAACTGAAAAATTTTGGGGTAGAAACATCAGAGTTTGAAATAAAAAATGGAATTAGAATAATCTAATTGCTCTTGCTGGAATTAAAACCTGTAAAATGTCATTTTGTTCAACAGGAAATGTCATTTCGTTCAACAGGACATGTTGCATTTGACTTAAAATGATGCATTTCATTTTGGGAAATTTTGAAAGATTCAGTGGACTGAAGAGGCAGATCACAGACTCCTAGAATGGTTGAAGATGGGAAGAACCTCTGGAGATCATCTGGTTCATCCCACCCTTCCTCAAGCAGGGCCGTTGAGAGCCAGTTGCCCATGTCCAGGCAGCTTTTGAATATCTACAAGGATGGAAACTCAGCAACCTCTTTGGGAAATCTGTGCAGTGCTCAGTCACCTTCACATTAAAAACATTTCCTTATGTTCAGTTTCATAAATGTTTTACAGATGGATGTTTTGGTATCCTTCTCCCTTAAAACACCAGGGCAAAAACTGAGATGCAGGTTTTAATGTCTCTCTCAGCAGTGATTAATCAAGCAGTGTATGAGGATATCCTGAGATAGGATACTGCCGTCACTTTCTTTACTTCACAGTGCAACTAGAAGCTACACTGATGGCCATTCTGCATTTCCCAGCAGGCTGGCTTCATTGTCATGGCTCTTAAGCCATCTCGCTCTCTTGCTACCTGACTGTGTCAGTACTCTAACATAAACAGAACAGCTCCTGCAGGAGAGACACGCCTCTATGTATTTATAACCTCCTGGCTAACAGTGACTTGAGAGGTGGAATGTGTTAGTGCAGGTCTAAAGTCTCCACTGGTTCAAGGCAGAGATTTGCATGTGAAAACTTTAACCCAGGAGGTATTTTGTAGGTATCTTGTGGAAGAGGCTGCTCTGTCTCCTCCTTTTGGAGCTACCCCATTTCTTATAAAACATCCAGATAGTCATGGAGGAAGAGTGTGAAGAATGACTCCTGGCATGCTAGTTAAAACATTCTCCTGGAAGGTGTGACATGCAGGACACTCAACCCTGCTCCAATTAATGCTTAATTATTTACACAAAGAGGACATGGTAAACAAGAATAAAAGCCTGGCCCTCAGCTCCTGTCTACTGGATTAACTGAGAGGTCGCAGGTGAAGAGAAGGAGAGGTTGGAAGATCAGCAACCCCCAGTCCACACCACCATCTCCCACAGATTATATTTCTTCCTGTAAATTGGCTAATCAGGGAGCTCTTCCCCCACCAGCTCTGTGACCCCAGTCCTCTACTCCCGACACTATTTATGGGAGTCAACCTCAACCCACAAATAGTTTCACGCTGACAAAAAGTTGCCCAACATATTGAGTCTCCACCAGAAAAAATTCACCAGCTCTGCAGGACCATTCACAGCTGAACAGCCACCCACACACCTCCATCTCTTGGAGTTCCCTTCAGACTGCTGGAGCAGGCCAGGTAGCTTTATCTCCACACTGCTTTAAGGTGCTGCTGTCAGATTGCCAGGCATTTTAAGGTGCTCTGACTGCAGTGTCTAATTTACCTGCTAAATGTTTGCACAATGCCAAGCACAATGGGGTCCTGACTCTGGCAGGGGTGCCCAGACACTGCTATCATTAACTGTAATTATGGCTGATTACCGAAATCACAGCTCACGTCATGGGGCAGGCTCTTCCCGGTGCTCAGAGGCCGCAGGGTTCCACCTGAGCACCCAGGCAGGGCACCACACCCTGGGCCACCAGCCCTGCTCCCCGTGCCAGGGCCAGCCGGGGGCTGGTGGGCAGCTGACAAGGTGGCCCCGGCTTCTGAGGGAGGAAGAAGAGGCTCATACCTTATCCTCTACCTGGGGCCCTTGCGTGTTTAATGGTGGTTCTGCCAAAATATTCTGGCAGGCTTTCCCTCAGGGCTTGTTGGTAGCCAGCAGAAGTCAAGTTGTTTGCCAGGGACTGTGCAATTAGTTGCCCTGTGGCAACCAAGAGGCTGCTGCCAATGTCTGCCAGTGTTGTCATGTCTTCCCCAGTCAGAGAGCATAAGGGATTTGGGGGCTGTATATGCATCACCTCTTGGGACAGGTTTATCAAAACAAAGAGAGAACTATGAAAGGTTGGCTCCTTCCATCTACTAGGCCTTAATTTTGGCATATGCAAATTAGTAAGCACTGCATATTGGAGAAAGTATAGAGACGAAAATGATAGCTGCTAATTTTCACATACTTAATTAAATTGACTCTGATAATTACCACTCTGTATGTTTTAACTCTGTAAGAGCAACACATAGCCTGTGCACATATGGTAGCAAATATTTCAGAGGCTGAGTCAGAAGGTATACACCAAACTGTTCTACATATATTTATCTGGACTTTGAAATACAGTATTTTTCAAGGCACTCCACACACATCACTGGTATCTACTTGTCCAGTGTCATACTTCTGCCATTTCTGGTTTTGTCTCTTCCACTGCATTTACAAGAAATAAAATTAAATAGAAAACATTGTCTGAAGTGAAGTCTAGGCAAACAGATGTAACTCTCAAAGTCACAGCTGTTTTAGGCTGGGATGATTATCTAAGCATCACTCAAATTACTTTACAAAGTAAGTCAAGCTTTACCTTCCAGGTGGAGAAACAGTGGCAGATGGCAGATCTGGGAGAAGGACATGGGCTCTGCAAGGTTTAGCATGGCAGACAAGCTTGAGGGAATCATGGAAGACGTCATCTCTTTTTGGTCAATTGAAGTTCATCCCTCAAGTTTCACTGTTTCATTGCTGTTACACTCATCTGTCAAGTGTAGGTATTTCAAAAGCTCTCAGTAACATTTTCCATTATGTTGTCTAAGACTTTGCTGACATTTTGTCTTTTTTCAAAGTTTATTTTGTAAAATTTATATAAAATGGTGCTTTGGACAGCAAACTGTGAAAACTGCAGCAAACCAAAGCTGCAAGTCTGTGATTTCAATTCTAGTAGTGGGATGATGTATTTTGCCCTTGGACAAGGCCTGATTAATTATGGTTGCTGTACCACTGGGATGTACCCAGCCCTTCTTCCAACTGAGAAAAAACACTAGAGTGTTTTTAAAATAAAAGTTGCAGGAAAACACAATAGCATGGAAGGTTTGAAATTTTATTTTTTTGTTCAACAAAAACATTTTCACCTCCTTCCATGAGGAGAAAAAAAATCCATGGGATTTTTCCACCTCCTTTTTCCAATCTAAAATATTTTGTTGATATTGTGGATTCAGAATAACTCACTTCCAAATACATGCCATGAGGCTCTTTTACACCTGCCTCACAGACTTTCAGCTCGCCACAAAAACAGGTCATTGGGCTCTTTTTGTTTCAGGTATCCATCTAAGCAACTCTAAATTATACCAAGGTTGTTCACAAATACTTGCAAGATTTCATATACTTACTTTGTACACAGATAGCACTGAACAGGCAATTTTCCATTAAGTGGTTTGGGATAATTTTTTCATCAGAAAAATGCTTATTTTAAACTTTCTTGGTTAGAAGAACTTGCCTGGTGAAGAAGTAGACCTTTCAAAGTTGACAAAGGCCTTCCATTTTAATATGTATTAATATTTATATAGTTTTTCACCTATAAATTGCTCTCAGTGTAGAATTTTGCACTAAAGAATAATTTTTAAAGTAGAAAAAAGTTAATCTTTTTAGCTTAATTTTAATGAAATGTCTACCTTGCTTGATGAAATGTTTTGCCTTGATGCATATTTTCCTGATTAGTCTCCTGAGTTCCCATCCAAGAAGACATCTTTTTTGTCATGTGTTATGCAAGGAAAAAATGTTGAAATTTCAAAAACTCTCCATGGACAAGAAAGCTATTTCTCTTTTTCCTCAGCTGCTAAATACTTTGTTAGGCTAGGAGAGGGCAGTGATGTACATAGGTGGCATTCCTGTGGCAGACTCGAGAGAGCAGCTGACTTTTGCAAGCTTTGCTATGTGAACCCAGACCTGAAACACCCACTGGGCTCAGCCCCTCCATGCATTGGGTTGGGGTTAGCCACAGGGAGCAGAGGCTGTGCAGAAGTGGGGACTGTGGTCTCTGGGTGGTACCCAGGGATGTGGCTTACGGTGGATGAATCACTCAAACCTTTCTTCCACTTCTTGAGGCAAAAAAAGACAGAGCTCTCCTGAACATGACAAAATGTTGATGGATGAAATGTAGATTTTGTGATAGAATTTATTATACTCCCAATTATCACCACTCAATGGAAAGACAAGAACATGAAATACAGAGCACCAGAAAACATCCTGGAGGTCTACCTGCTGTGATACAGAGGAAAGTTCATCTATGTCCTTCTGAGTTTCATGAACAGAGTGCACACCTTCTACCTTAAAAGAGAAGCAGCAGATGGGGTGTGTTGTCAGCCTCAGCATTTAACCTTAAGGTCAGCTATTGTTAGGTAACTCTTCTTTGCAGCAGAAGACATTGTACCGCAACTTTTTTCTAAACAAGAAGAAAAGGATTGTCTTCCCTAAAGTAGTAATGCTCTTGGTAAATGTAATACTTTCAATATGCTTATACCCTTTCTAATTGCAAAAAATATAATAAATTAAAATGAAAATTTAAAAATTGCACCATGCTGTCAAGAGCCATAAAATGACCTAACTTGATGGTGTTGCTGTGCTCTCTGTTTTGATTTTCAAAGCCATATTTTCTCAGTAAAGCCTTCAAGCACCAAAAACATCCAGCATTACAGATGTTTACAATTATGGGCAACTGAATGAGAAAAACAGGCTTTATTTATCAATCAGGATTTTTGCACACACCACATCCCATCAGGTACCGCAGGTTTTGCTGGACACACAGCACCAGCATCACTCCTGCCCAAGGAGGACAGGACACATCTGGGAGGCCACTAGTCGCATGCCAGCACCACACAGTGTCACACATGCCCTGTGCCAGGGCAGGTAGCAGATAATGGGACAAGGCAGCCCAGGCTTTCTCCTTGCAGGCTGAGCAGAGCTGGAGTGTCCTGTGCAGAGGTTGTGCCCAGCTGGAAGCTTTGACTGAGAGGAAGAAGAAATTTTCCCTTTTCTGCAGCAATGCCACAGCAGCCAAGCAATCCCTGCTGCCCTCTTGTTGCCTGGAAGGCTCAGGCAAATGTCCCCTGCTCATGGACACATCAGTTCACAAGGAGCCCCACGCTCCTCAGAGGGATCCCCCTCAGATACCTCCACACACCCTCTGTGGATCACCTGGTACGCAGGAGACCTGATGAACTTGCTAAGCGTGTGTCAGCCGTCTGTGTGGTACATGTGCAGCTGATACAGCCATCCCAGCTGGGTCAGACTCATATATGCCTATGTCATATAGTGCTCAAACCCTTATTTCTCCATTTTCCAGGGAGAGCTTTGCGCACCCTACACTTAGAAACTCACTCTGAATTCAAAATGGTCTAAACTTGAAAAAGAAGATGCATGTTGGAAAAATTACGTTTTGATGTATTGTCTTCCTGCTGGATACATGCCACAAGAAAAAATGCAAAATTTGGATTTAAATAAATAAATCAATACAATAAAAAAATTTTATTTTTTTTTAAAAAAATTGTACAAAGATGGACAGTCTTTCTTCATGAGAAACTGAAGTTGTTTCAGCATTTCAAAGTAGGATTGCATATCAGCACTATAGCCATGCTTATCTTCCCTGTTAGGAAGAATTTTGTCCTTTTGTGGATTAAAAACTAAAAGGCTCTGATTCTGCTGTCACTTATGACATAATAAATCAGCTGTAACTGAAGAGCAGACAATTAATTTCATGTATCATGCTCAAACAAACCTGCCTGAAAAACCACAGGGTGTCTCCCTCTCTGAGAGCAAAGGACCTCACAAGGATGACCTGAAGTAGACCAGGGTTAGCTGGGAAAGTACACAAGGAAAGTATCACTGTACACCTGTCCCCCTCTCATCTCACTGGAAGGCAACTGTCCAAAATTGACAGGTTAATTATGCCCTAAAACTGTCAGACAAAATAAGGATGTGGACCTGATGGAATAAGTTCAAATAAGGGTCACAAAGATGACCAGAGGGCTGGAGCACCTCTCCTATAAAGACAGGCTGAGAGACTTTGGGTTGTTCAGACTGGAGAAAAGAAGGCTGCAAGGAGACCTTAGAGCACCTTTTAGTACCTGAAGGGAGCCTACAAGAAATATACAGAGGGACTTCTTACAAGGGCATGAAAAGATAGGAAAGACTGAATGCCTTCAGACTGAAAGAAAACATGTTTAGGAAGAAATACAGATATTAGGAAGAAATTCTTTACTGTGTGGGTGGTGAGGCACCAGAGCAGGTTGCTCAGAGAAGTTGTGGAAGACCTATCCCTGGAGCTGTTCAAGGCCAGGTTGGATGGGACTTTGAGTAGCCTGGTCTAGTGGGAGGTATCCAGGCCCATGGTAGGGAAGCTGGAATTAGATGATCTTTAAGGTCTTTCCCAACCCACACCATCCAATGATTTCTCTCCATCTGTCTCACACTCACAGAGGGTCTCAAGCTGAAATGTAATTCCTTATATTGTACGTAACCCTATCTGGTCAATACAGTTTAACCTGTCCTTGAACCACTATTGAAAGTTCTTCTTTCTTACCAGTGCAACCAGTACCCATCTCTTTGGAGCCATTAAAATTTTTGTGAGGTGTATCTCCTCCCTTCCCTCTAGCCCAAGCACCCCTGTTGTCAACCTCAGTGGCTTCCGTAGATAACGTGGATCCAGGTGCCAAGGAGAGGAGAGAGGAGAAATCAACCTGTGATAAACTCTCTTCTTGAATAATGCCCAAAAGTGATATGTGAAGGCTTGGATGATTTAATGAAATCTATCTTACTGTGGCCTGAAAGAGGATGGACGTGAAAGTACTGCCCTTACACATTTCCCACTGTGTGAAACATTTGTTATGAAAAAATACATTTGGAAAAGAGTAGCTTCAGCTGACTCCAGCTGTGTAAAAGCTAAGCATTTAGTCCAAACCCAGCATGCTGGCTCCCAACATTTCTAGCAGGGACAATTCCATGGGGCAGTTGCACCCAATCTAAGGAGCTTTCAAATGTTTCTGCTAAAAAGTGGTTCTATGCTTCATCCTCTGGATTGTTCCTGTATCTGGAACATTCTTCTGATCAGATACTGAAATTACATCATCATTCTGTGCCTGAACAAGATCAGTCTCCTCTTCCTCTGCCTCTTCCCTATTCATATCCAGGACTGTTAAACACAAATCCCTGGGCTATGACCAGTCAATTAGCTTAAGGAGGTAGGTACATGGTACAATTTGGGTCTAACCTCTGTGGTCACATAGCCAGTGCTGTGGCACACTTGTGCTGTTTGAATATCATTTTTTATCCCATCCCAAGCAAGACAGTGTTGGCAGCACAGTTACTTGCATTACTCTGAGGCAGGGGATGGACAGCATTAAATTGGTGTTGCCTTTTCCTGGAGAGAAGCCAAAGGGAGCTGTAAAAAGGGCATGGGATCATTTTGAGACTGCACAGCTCTGGGTGAGGCTGGTGCACTTCATGTGTTGATGCACAAGCTCACAAAAAGAGAACTGACTGATGCAAATCCTCCTCTGCACTGAACCTGTAATAACTAACCCTATTTCAGAATGGAGGCACATTTTATCTTCTAAAAAGGAGGAAATTTAAAGACTTGGGTCTTCAAAACATCTCATTGTATCCTACCTTCTTATGTCACTCTCTAAAAAAAACAACACCATGAACAAGAAAGATGCAACTTGGATAGACTCTCGAAAGAAAGTCTGCCTTGTGAAATGTAACTTCTCAATTTTTTATTTTCTTTAAAATTAAATTAACATTGGTGTTCTTAAATTTATTCTACTCAGTTTAAATATTTTTTTTTAATATAAAAAGACAGAAACAAACAAACAAACAAACAAAAAAACTAAAACACACACAAGACATCACTGGCTTGCATGTATCTTCCAAGCAAAGATCCAGCTCTAGGACTGTGATGGAAGGAAGTGCCATTGTTAGACTGCATCATCCACCACAGCCAGGCTCTCAAGATGCTCATAAAAATCTGGGAGTCACTTTCATTATGTTCAAGTGTGTGCATACATGCAAAGCACATTTGCATCACAGGAAGCAGTAGATGGTAGGCACATAATAACCTCTGAAGAAGATATAGATATACTCCACTGTAGCAAGAAACTGTTATGATTGCTTAATGAAGAAGCTGACATGTCATCCTTTCTGCCTTGGCAAAAGTGACTTTAAAGCTGTCTTTTTTAATTGTCATGTGATTTGGAATTTGTGTATGTGCAGACCTCCAATAATTACATAATGGACACATCACTAATGGAATAAAGAGAAAGGCAATTAGTTTGATTAAAAGATCCTAGCCTCTTTTAATGTCATTGGTAGGACATATGTCAACATCCAGAAATTATTTTTTTAATTTTCTTTTATTCCTTCTTTTTTTTTTCCAGAAAAGTAGATTTACCATGCTAGATTACATCATTTTCTTATATATTCCACATGTGGCTCTTCTAAAAATTATAAACACAGATGCAGAACCATAGCTTGTTTGGCTTCTGCTCCTGAGAGTGACAGCATTCAACCACTAGCTGCAAGAGAGCTGTGCTGCAAAACTAACATAATGTGTATGCCAAGTGGGATTGTTTCCACTGGGAAGCAGAAATGAAGTGATTCCAGAGTTCTTGATTCTTCATGTAGTTTGTCTACTAAGGAGAGCAGGTCAGCATAGATAGTATCCTCCTGGACAAGTACCACTGGCCTAAGTAGCCACTGGATTCTAAGGTCCTTGGGGCAGTCAGAGACTTCCATGTGTCTCATTAAGAAATGTACATTACAACATTCCTGTAAGCATGTGAAACAGACTCTCTTTTCCCACTTCCTTACCCAACAGGTGTTTGAGATATTCCATATGCTTCAAATCAAATAGTGGCTGCATTTTTTTCACAGGATCTGAGAGAGGTTGAGGTTGGAAGAGATCTCTGAAGGTCATTTGGTCCAACTCCTTGCTCAAGCATGGTAACCAAGAGCAGGTTGTCCACAACCATGTCCAGATAGCTTTTGAATATTTCCAAGGACTGTGACTCCACATCTCTGAGCAACCTCTCTCAGTGGTCAGTCACTCTTGAAGTAACAAAGTGTTTTCTAATGTTCAGACAGATCTTCCTATGTTTCAGTTTGTTGCCTCTGGTGCTGCCTCTGAGCACCATGGAAAAGAGCCTTGCCTCTTCTTCTGTGCACATCCCCTTCAGGTATTTATATACATTGATAAGATCCAACTGAACCTTTTTTTTCCCCCAGGCTGAACAGCCACAGCACTCTTAGCCTTTTGTCATTGGAGAGATGCTGCAGTCCCTGCTTTTGCTAAGAGATGTCTTTAGCAGCAGCAAAAGTGTGCTGTTTGAGCTTTTACAATTTCTTGTTTACCTACATGTCTATTTATAGCATGTAAAACTCCAGAAACAAACTTTCTGCTTTTACTAAATGCTCAGTTATGCTCACTTGTATGCACACATACCTTTCTATAGAGGCTTTTTTCTAATTAATTGCATCTTCTAATCAAATATAAGATTTCTGAAGGAAAGTGCTTCATTTCTCTGCTTACAGAGTTTTAAAAAATCTGCAGTGATGAAGAAGGTAACAAACTCCTGCAGTCAGTTCAGTTGCTATCACTGCAACAGACTGCTGGGTTTTACCAGATGGAGATTTTTTGGGTGGCGTTTTTTGACTTCAGATTCTGAATAACATATTTTTGCAAGCTAATAGGCACAAATAGGCAGACTTTTAAAATTATTTAGGAACCTACCTGATGTCAAGGGCAGCTAGGTGTCTAAGTGTACTTAAATATCTGGGCCAGAAGAAGAACAAAGCCAGCTGAACCAGCTAGTAGGGCTATCACAGGGAATAGGTGGTGTCTCTGAGCAGTCTAGAATTAGCACAGACTAAACCAGATTGAAAGCAGGGCCTGGCTTTTTAATAAGTGTTTGTCTAGTGACTCACATCATCAAGGCCCCCACCTCTAACTGGAGCTTTTCACACTGAAGCTGCTGGGATGCTATTACTAATAATAGTATCAGGAGCACACCGCAGAGGGGTAGATAGGTACCTGGCAGTCCCTGTAGCGTAATAGGGTGTAGCCAGCTCCAAAGGGGCTCTGGACAAGTTCCACCTCGATGATAGAGCTTGGGCTGCTCTCCACGGCTCTTTCAGATTGCATCTAAACACTCCTCCCTGGAACAAAGTCCTCAGGCACTTCTCTGCTTCAAAGCCTGCCTGGGATAATAAGAATGAACAAACGCTTTGTCGTACATGTTGGAAGGAAGAAGGAAGACACATTTCTTGAGTATGAGGCTCTATGTAAACACAGGTTCTTCTCTGAGTATCTCAGCTCTGTCCAGTCTTCCCACAGTTACTGCTTGGTTATGCTTTGAAGCAGCTGCCTGTGTTTATACTGGGGGAGAGCTCACGGTAGACCCACAGTGCAATTCCACCTGCAAAGCCACGAGATCTGCTTGCACCAGCTCTTCCTAGCCTTGCCCTGCAACTGCATGGGGTGCCCTGCAACCTGAGGATAGGTACAGCTCTGACAGCTCACAAAATGCTCTGCAATGTGCTGTCAGGGTCTTGGGGGGTCTCTTCAGATACATCTTCCTCCTTCTTTCCCCTCTGACCAAGTGCAGACTGCAGTTGGAGATGTGATGGTAGCTGGTAAGTGATACAAAGTGAAGGGAGTTTCTCTTTCTTGTCAGCTTTTATGCATTCTTGGTCAGACCCCTATTAGAGGGGGAGAAGCCAAATGCACTCCCTTGCCTTTGTACCTTCCTGCAGCTATTCAGGCAGTCCTCACAGTAAAGGGAAATAAATCCTCCTTACTTTCGCACTAATGTTCATTTCTCTCATGTCAGACAGCAGCTTAAGAAAACCAGTTGCCACCTGAAGTGGCAGACTTTAAGAGGGAAGTGAGAAGATTTGGGATACTGCCCACAACACAAGCCATTGCGCTTTCTGGTCATAGCTGGGCTGCAGTGGGCAACACGAAACAGGGAGAGAAAGGGAATAACAATGCAAGGAGTTGAAATCATGGAGAAGAAAACAAACAGGCAATGAAAGGGTGTGTTCCTGAAATCCTTCAAAGGGTGTTAACTCTTTCATAATGAGACTAATGACTCCCCCTCAAGCTGGCAGTTTCCTCTGTGCCTCATTAGGATTAATTCAGTGGGCCAGATTCATCGCAGGAATCCTTCTATTGAAGTCACTGGAGTTGGAAGTCATTGGAGTCACCAATAACCACATCAAAACAATGAGCAAAACATGGTGTGTATGAGGAAAAATAGCTGTCCTGAAGCTTTCTGGTTATGGTCCTGCCAAACTCTCCTGCAACTTTTCATTTCTTGTGTGAATGGAAATTAAATATGTCAAAAGGAATTTAAGGAACTACACTCTAGCCTAATGTTGGTTTGCAATATAGACAGCAAAACCAGCCTAGTCAAAGAGCTCCTATCAAAGAATGGTTCAAATGCAGCCTGTGAAAGGACTGGAACATGAGACACCACAGCTGGAAACATATGAGGTTGCAGGCTGTTCCCCAAACATTTTCATTCCAACAAATGAACTGCACAAGCTGCCTTATGTGGCCATGCACCTCCACCAGGACTGAGGACACATCCCTGCCTCTGCTCCAGCGATGGCTCAATAGCAAGATGGACACACTCACCTGCAGCCTCTGTCCAGCACAGGAGCTCCACCTCTGCCTCACCCTCTTGCCCTACACACTAAGATACATAAAGGGTGGGTGCCAGAGTGGCAATAATTTTCTCCTCAAGGTTGTGTTTTGAAGACTGTGCCTTCTCTGGCTATTTCACAAGATCTCAGTAGGGCTGCAGGTGGACAGGGTGCTTCCCTAGAAAACCTGCTGCTCTACAGTACAGGCTCCTCCAGAATCTCTGTTGCCTGCTGCCTATTGACTGGCTCTTGGTGGCTTTCTGCTCAGCAGGCAGGATCTTGGGATGATCCTGCTGAGCTGCTCAGGGATTCTGAAATGCCCTGGGGTGTGGTCCTCTATCTATGTTTTTTGTCTGCAAAACACCCTTGTGAGTGTCCTGCTCTCTCTCACACTTTATTTCCACCCTCCCAGCAGCAGCATGCCACCACTTCAGTCATGCTGACACAACTGCTTACAAAGCCACCCCTCAGCCAGGTTGCTGAAATGCTCTGCAGTGAGGGGTGCAAGCAGGGAAAGGAGCTGCAGGAATCAGGCTGAGTGGAGCATGTGGGAATGGAATGACTGGACTTCTTCCCAGTGGTCTACATGGACAAAATAGGAGCTTGGTCCTCTATGCTTCCATGACACAGATCAGAGGTCTGGAGCAGAGCGGTTGCAGCACCAACCTTTCAGTGTCTTAACTTTCTGTACTAAACCTTCTCTTTCTTTCCTGTCCTCAAACCTGATTTACTGTGCTTGAAGCAAGCAGAAGATCAAGTAAGACAAGACAGCACAAATGAAACATTGGCTGGCTGGGTGTTAGAGCTGAGACAAAGACAAAACTCTGGAGATATGTTACTGTCCCTGAGTTTTAACAGGGCATTTACATTCAGATCCAAGTCACCACTATCTGCCTTTCCTGAGAAAGAGAGACAAACAAGCAGGCAGAAGGCAAGGGAGGAAAAATGAAGGTTTTGTGCTTTGGGAGCTAGCTGCCTCTTAATTTCAGGGCTGGTTTTCAGATAAGAACACATCCCTCTGCTTGTTCTCTCAGCAGGTCATCCAAATGTTGCCAAGCACCAGATGTTTGAAGTGGCAAATTATTTGGAGATTTTAAATTTTTATATGCTGATCTGCTTCTGATAGGGTTTTTCTTGATCTTTCCTTTTGTTTAAGATTTTTCTACCCCTAAGCAAAAACTCAGTTTCAGCTGAAATGCTGTCCTGTAAAAGTGGGAGTGAATGTCTGTATGGGTGTGGTGGGGAGAAATAGTGAGAAAACACCTTCTCAGCAGTTGTGTCCTTGAGTTCCAGAGGATCTTGCACTCTGAGGACTGAGAGTTGGCTCAAGTTTTTCGTCTGTCTGCTGACTCATGTTCTCTCCATCATGGAAGAGACAGTGAGGGAAAGACTTCTCTGAACATGGGCTTCTCTCTCAGGGCTTCCACAATCTTGAGCTAGACAAGTTCTCCCATTTTTTCACATACTTCCTGATAGGTTACTGTTCCCTGGGTTGGTTATGTGGCACACTCCCTGGAGGAGCATTATTTTTTTACTTGAAAACTGTAAGAGAATTCTAGGAATGATTTCTCATTATTTCGAAAGATGTCCTAAACATGTGTGAGATATCCTGAAACATGATGAAATGTGTAATGGCGGAATGAGTAGAATTTTATTTCCCCTATCTTTTAGCTACCCTTCAGTTTCTCCAGAGCTCATCTGTGCCCAGAGGTATTGTTGATGCAGCTTGTTGAAAAGAAAATATTCACTGATCACAAACTTTGACAAACATATTCCACCTCAAGAACTTTCTTAGTGTAAAATAAGGCATTTATTCTTCAAGTCCAGAGGAAACATGAAGACTTTGACAATATCCTAACTGCATTAATTCTTTATTGGAAAATATCTCCCAGGTTTGGGCTGGGGGATGTGGAAAGAAAAATAAGTCTATTACTGAAAAATTATTTTGTAAGAAAAGTAATCATGCCAGAATAAATATTTTTAATTCAAAACTGAATGACCATGAAGAGATCTGATCTGGAAACATCACAAAACAGCTTAACCTACAATTGCTGTGCCAGATAGCTTCTTTTTGGAGGGATATCTTACCATTCTTGTTTGGCTTAGGAAAAATAAATATGTGTAATAAATGCATTATACAACACATAATGATTATATTTAAGAGTCACATGAGCAAAGAAGATTTTGGTGTTTTTAAATCAATGGATCTAGAAACACTTTGACATCTCCAAAAAGGTTTTGCTTCATTACTGTGAACTTGAAAGTATTCTGAGGTTTGGTGTCACTGACAGCTGAAATATTTTTCCCTGGCCATTTCTAGTCAATGGTTGTTTAAAATCTTCTTATATTGCCACTGTATTGCTGACCTCCCCTTTCTCTTAGTGAAAAGCACTCTTTGAAGTAAAAGGCCATATATTTCTGTCTTTGCTTGGCAGCAATCAGTTACAGGCAGCTTTAGGAAGTGTGCAGTAATGTGAGCCTTCATGAGACCAGGCTTTGTGTGCTACGGGGGTTTTGTTTGGTTTTTCAGTCCACAGCTACAATGAGAAAAAAATGACATGGGCATTTTATGATTTTACCATCAATAATTCCAACCTTTTACATCTTCCTTCATAGTCATTTTAGACTGTGCAAAGTGAGTTAAAAGTGGAGGTACCAATCAGACCGATAGTATTTTACTCCTACTCTGCAGGGCTGATAGTGACTGTGCAAGGTTGCAGGTAATGGAGAATCATGGTCTCTCTTTTTCCATGAAAGAAACTAGATTCTACCACTCCCACTCGGGCTGAAGTCCTAATTTTACAATATGGGAACTTGAGCAGAAACACCAGTGGAAGGGGCTCACATTTGCCACCCCCACCTTCAACCACATCTTTCCAGGTATCAGCAAACTACCCCCACATTTGCAAGCTTAGCTGAGTTTGAAAACACCCCCCCTGCCCCATTTTCCACAGCTGGTTTTCTCCTCAGTCATTCACGGAGGAGGCAGCATTACTCTGGGGGTGAAAGCAGGCATGCTGAGGCAGGGGGGAGCACCTTCCACAGCACTGACACTTCTGCCAGGGTAGCCATGGCAGCTGAATGCATTTCATCCCTACCTGAGCCAAAGGCAGGTCAGAGTCCCTGGGGTCTCCCTGTACACAGTCCTGCCTTCTCACACCATGGCAGTGCAGTGCTGTTAAAGAGTGGGCTCTGTTTCCCTTTTGCATCCTCTCTCACTGGGGGACCTTCTGGCACTCTTACTCCCTTTTCTTCTCCCAACCCTGCCAATGTGCCAGGACTGTATCTTCTCAAAGATTGTGTCCTTTATCAGTGATCATCACAGGTTACACCAACACGTGATAGAGGGGTAAACTGCAGCAAAAAAGGGAAGAATTTAGTATGCAGAAAACTAAACTGGATGATTAACTATTTTCTCAAGTTCTTATTCAAACTCCATGGGTCTGGTATGAGAATTTGCAAGTAAAGAATTAATCCTCCATATGCTTCCTTAAGTGAGTCCACTTGTTGATGCCAACAGTAGCACTGATATACAACTTCATGCATGAGAAGCACAGCAATGTTTCTTGTGCCAAAAGAGTTGTTAGGATGGTGCTGCTATTTTCTATAAATTTTTCTCTCATTCTTCCTGAAAAGTCCTAAACAATGATCCAAATTTTCACTCAGACACAGTCAAAATACCTCCCCATAAGCCAGGACTTCCAGTATACAAAGCAGTTCTCAGACATCCATTAATCCTGAAAACAGCCTGTGAGGTAGGAAATTGTCAGTGTTATTATCCCCACTTCACAGGTGGGGACTCTGATGCAGGGAGATTATGTGATTTGCCACAGGCTACACAGCAAATCCATGCCAGACCCAGGATTAAAATTCAGCAGCACCTGACATCTGGGCAAATACTCAAGCCTTGGTCTCTGCTGCCTCTAGAATACGTGTCTTAAGCAGGTCTCCTGGTGAGCATTCATAATCAAGCACTGTATGTCCCCGTATAGCGCAAGGGTGTACACACATACCAAGAATGTACAAATCTAAGCAAAGCACAAGCTAAAACATGTCAATTTGAAGACATCTCCCCAGAAGTCTAAAGGAAGATCTGCACAGCCAACTTTTGAAAATTTTATATTGCTAGTTAACTTCAAACAAAGAAGTAAAGTCTGGTACATAAAGCGTTTTGTGTTATGCCAACAGACATAAAGGATATTATTTAGATCAGTGTTTTCCTGTACATTTGCTTTCTAAAGAAAATGCACAGACTGGCCTATGTTCAAGAGCAGACAAAATTGATTTCCTTGTGCTGGGAAACAAAGATTGGTTCCCTGAATTTGAAAGAAATAGAATAAATTCTCATGTAAGAAGTGAATAATTCTGACAATATTCTTCTGATTTGAAAGAGGTAGATAAAATATACCATTTGTTGCTCCAGTAGCATGCAGGATGTTTTTTCCTTGTTTTGTACTGCTGAGTTCTCCTTGTCAGTTTGTTGTGCAAACCCCTGATCACAAAAGTTGAATGCTTATTTTTTTCCACAGTGGAAAGTACTTGTTTGCTGTATCTGCCCTGTCAGCACTTGCCAAAATGTGCTGTTGTTCATTTTGCATCTCAAAGATTGTCATGAAAAGATTCATTTCTATCCTTGGGAGAAAGAAAACTTTTTTTTTCTGTTTTTTTTCAGTTTGTGTTCAAGTTATTTCTAATGAACACTGGAAAAGACAAAACAATTTAAAAAGTTGCAATGAATGAGAAGGTTTTAGATCAGATTTCTTCTCTGGCACTGGCAGACACTCCCTCTATGCCTTCTCATCAGGTCCAAGAGCCTGTGCATTTGAATAACACCACTACATCAGACCTTTTCTCCTCTAACCTGAATCAATACAGAGCAGCTACTCATTCATCTCTATCTTCAGCAGCACAATCCACTTTCCCTGATTCCTCGAAGCTCTTTCTTCTCACCACAGCTCTGTCTTCTTCAGCCTTACCCACTCACTTCTCATGTTTCTGCTTCCTTTTGTGGAAGCCTTAGAGATATCCAGAAGATATTAGAATCAGAGAGAGAGATGAAGAGAGAGAAGAAGGCTAAGAAAATAAAATGTAAGAGGTTCTTTCACAGGGAAAAGAAATTAAAATAATAACAATTTTCTGCATTTTAAAAGCCTTAAAATTATATTGATATATATTCCTACGAAATAATTTATTCTATTTGCTTAAATAATTTTGCACTGCTATGTATATTCTGCCTAAAATCAAAAAACTGCAGTATGATAGTCACGTCTTAATGGCATTCAGATATTTCCTGCAAAGCACGTTGCAACACTAATAGGAAAAATTTTAGAATCTGCACTACTAAAGAAAGCATTCCAAAACAACCAGGCACAGCTCATCTGTCCCCATTAAAGCAGATTATCTATGCTATTAGCCAGTGGATTCTTCCCAGTCCACTCAGCACATATACCACTTTTTCTCTTCAAAATATTCTTTGGGTTTTTTTGTTTGTTTTTTTTTTCTTCCCTGTTCCATACAACATAGAGAAGCATGACCACTTCAGTCTCTAGGTTTTATTTTTACATTTTCTTTTTTTTCTTTTCTCCATTCAGTTTATTTCTTCTGTTGGTTTGTTGTTTTTTTTTAAACTCTCTTCCTTCCTTCAACCACTATGTATTTTTCTCCTTGATTTTATCACTGTATTTTATGTCCCATCCTTTTGCACCCAGGGGAAAATTGCTGGCACTAGAGATCTTTGTGAAGACAAGTCACACCACTCATAACTGTAATGAAATTATTCTTCATCTGCAAAGATATTCATTGAGTGGCTGCCTATCTCATACTTGAGTTTGGATTTAAACACAATGTTTAAAACTTCTTCTTGAGCTTATGTCATTGAGCAGCGCAGTAAAAGTCCACTCCAGATATGAATTCCTTGTAAACAGACACATCATCCTTTTTGAGGCGCGGAGAGGAGCAGAAGATCAGTGAAAATACAGTGCAGGCTGCTCCACTTGAACATGGGGAGACAAGTTGCTGACCTTATGCTTGAGAGCCAGGTAAGAACTTATTGGCTCCCCAAAGTCCAGTTCCCTCAAGAGCTGTATCAGCCCTTGACAGCTGGTTTGATAACACATAGTAAGAGTCATTTTAGAGATAAGCAGTGCTCATAATTACTAAGACTGCAAGGACCAGAGATTAAAATTCAAGACTGCCTCCTGTCAGGACTCCTCTGTCTGGTCTTAGTCATACAAAAATTGCAATGGTAATATTAGAAATATTGCTTAAAGTTTATTTTCTTTGCTCTCTTCATTAAAAGATAAGAATGCCCATGATTTTCAAATCATTCAACTGCACTGGATAAATGTTGCAGTTGTGGGTGTGCCAATTAAATTTAATTATTACTTGACTGATCTGACTTAGCATTAAAATGTCTGGTAGAACTGGCTCTGATCTTGCAAAGGGGACTTTTTCTTCTGTATTCCTGAGTGATGAGGGAGCATATTGTCTTGCGATCTGGAGTTCCTGATCATCCATGCAAGAAGACAAGATGAATAGCAAAATCATTTCATTTCATATAATTCAGCTGCATTGGGCCTGACCTCTGTTTCCTTGGAAAGACATAGTTGGTTCCATTCACCCCATTTGACTTTGCATGAGATGTACAAGTTTAAGTGGTGTCACTGGTACCTTTTTACTGCCAAAGGAAACAAGTAGGAACTTCTGATCCATGCCATCTAAAAAGGTTCTGGAGAGAGCTGATGCAATGCATGTTCCAAAAAACTGTTTGTCTCATGCCATTGGTTATAATAGAAACTGTCAGACACTAGTTCAGGTTTATACACCAGAACCTTATCTGGTGAATTAATTTAGATAAATCCCACTCATTTTCATCCAATGGCTGACCATGACTATTGGATTGGTGGGTAGATTATCTTTTCCTTTCCAACTTACTTGTGTGGTTTTAATTACAGCTTTCAAAAGTTCAGTTTTGAGTTATTTCAAGAAAAAAATAATTTTTCATTTGTTTTGGTTTAGTCTGAAACTACATTTTTACAAGACAACAATAACAAGACAACAGAAATGTTTACTACTGACTGAACTTTCATTCATCTCAGAATGGGCTGTTTTGTTTTCCGTTTGGTGATTTTTAGCTCTTCATTGAATGTTCTTATCCTTTTAAAAATTACCATTAAATTCAGACAAACTTTGAAATTAATTACTGTCTCAAAACAAAAAAAACAGAAATCTTGTTCCAGAAAATATTAAGAAAGAATGATGCAAAACTCAAACAAAACTATGCATAAAGTCATGTCAAATCCTGTTTTAAATCTTCTGACATTATATATTTCAGAAAAATAAAATCACTTACCAAAGAAACGTTGTTCAGTTCTAGTTTTCTTATAAGTTATTTCAAATCAGCAGCCCTAAACAAAGCAGCTCTTTCTTTAATGTGCCTCCAAGTGCATAAAAGTAGGCATTCAAGGACTACATATATATGGAAGAGAAAATTAATAAATTTGGTCATCTGAGAAAATAAACAAAGCCAAAGAATAGAGGTGGAAGTAGAAAGAAATTTTGTCTCATTTCTACAGAAACTGAAACACATCCTCTACTGCACTCTAGTCTGCTAAATATTTTGCTGAGTTGCAGCTCTGATCTTGGCAACTAAGAGATGTGGAAACATATATTAGAGCTTATATTTCTAGTGAGGTAAAAAAATAAACAGTGCACGAGCCAAATTCATGCACACTGCCCATTTTTAAGACTGGTGTTCTCACTGTCTGGCAGGTATATGATGAAATAGAAAGGTGGGACCGGGCTTCAGGTGCTGTTTGTACTCCAGGAGAGCTGTTATTGCACTGGGGAACATTTAAAACACAAACACTCATCATTCTTCCGTATGCTGTGTTGTGCCATACCCACCTTAGCGTTCACAGATCCTGTTTTCACTCTGCTCCTCACCTCCCTGTTATTTCTTTATTCGCTTTTTTTGTGTTGGGAGGCCGAAGGGAGAACCCCGAAGATCCTTTTCCTATTTGTTTCATTCCCAAGTGGAAAGTAAGAAAAAAGAGGACTCTGGGCTCCTTTTAAATACTGCTTACACCTCTCTGAAGGTGTTAAGATCTAGATTCATCTTCAGATTATATTCCATTAATTATACAAAGCTCCTAGAGAAGACATCATTCTCCATTAAATACACAAAGCTCCTAGAGAAGCCACTGAATTTTGTCTCTCATCATCATGTGTGAAATCAAATGAATAAAGCAGATGAACAGAAATTCAAGTCAGTAAGCAGAGTTGTAACTTGTCTTTGAACAATCTGGGTATTTTTATGGAATATATTTCTTTTTAAAAATTATTCCTATTCCGTCTCATTACTACCATGGTTTCTACATATAAAAAAAGTACATTAATATATTTCTTATAAATTTTCATGCTTCCAGAGAGAGGACAGAGAAGTGTAGTCCTGGGGGAAGCTGTAAGTGGGAAACACAGCCCTTGGTTCCCTTATATTGTCAATTATTGCCCCATAGCTCTTACATTGCAGGTGGAATAAAGGTATCAAAAAGTGTTGCTTGGAGTGAAGCTCAGAGTGGGTAAATTACTTCCACTGAGGCTCAGACACATGGTGCGCAGGATCAGACACTACAGAAGGATCCAGGTGTTCCCTTGTTTTTCACTTACTCACTCAACAAATTTTACAACCATTTGAGATCATGTTATACTGCACATACATATGTCATCGTAGCCAGGGCATATTAAAGAGGTAAAGCAATAGTCATTGAGCACACTCTGCAGTTCTGTGCCAAGAGATACTGTCACACACTCTCCATATCGTAACCAGAGCTGTGCCTCTCTTCCTTGTGCTTGGCACGATTTACTGACCATGAGATCATGGCAGATGGGAGTCTGGACATGATAACACATTTGTTAGGAACTGAAGCTGCTGCTGATAGTGTCATTAAATTTTTTTTAAAAGAATCCTCAAAGCCAACCTCAGAAACTCCCTCATCTCATCTTACTCTGATTACTAGCAGCACTATAAACATGGCATTCCTGAGAGAGTATGGAGGTTATGCCAGAAATGAACCCAGTGCAGAGCCATCTAATTGCAGCAACACAAAGCAACAGAATATAATGCAGGAAAAACAACGAATATTTGTCTGGAAATGCATTTGGTTTAACAGAAAAAGCCCAGCAAAAGCAAGAAAAGAGTATGAGCCGATTACACAGTTGCCCTGTGGACTCCTGGAATGGCAGGAAGATGGTTGAAATCTCAGATTGATGCAACCTTACTGAGCTACCACTGCCTGCCAGCTGAAAGCTGATAGTCAGCGTCAGTTAAGTCATCAGAGAAATTAGTTTCAGTGATGCATTTTGAGAATAGGCAATACAATGTGAGAGGTGTCTACTTTTTTTCTTTTTCTCAGAAGAAAGAGTAACCCGCTCAGAAAACAATTACTGAATTACTGTCAAAACACTGTAGGAGGGAATATTACATCAGCTGGGAGCGTTAATGCAACCATGTATAATAGCTTGTATTCTGACTTCTCTTCCACTTATTGTCAAGTACAAAGGGATGGTCAGGAACTGTGTGGAATGACAACCAACCAAAGGGTAGGCTAACAAAAGAAGGAAATGGTGCAGATTAAATCAGTCATCCACTCTTCCTGCCCCAGTATCTTTTCACTACCACCCAGATGTGAGGACAGATCTTTCTTGGCTGAAGCCACCTTGCCCCATGGCAAGGCTGGAGTGCATAGAAAAGGGTGGCAGCTTGGTGTCATCCTTAAAAGAACATGTTTTATCACATGCTCAGTCTGTATTTCACCATCCTGTTCTCCTCCAGCCTTCTACCTTTTTATTTTCCTCCTGAAAACAGTCTTCTCCTTTCCTTCCCGGGCTCGCATACTTATTGATGTGCTGGGGGCCTGATTTCTTGCTTCCCACTGGGCATTATTGAATTTATGTCGGCACTATCACACCATCCAGGATGGCAAGGTAAAACAGAGGTCTGACTTCGTCTACCTAACCCCCAGGCAAGCTCACCTGGATACAGGGTGTGGGGAATGACAGGGGGCTAGGAGATGAAATAGGTGGGGTGGCAATCTGGCCCAAAGCCTGGGGAGCTGGTAAGGGCACGATGTTCCCATTGATATCTGTAGTAATAATATTCAAATTATAGTTCTTTAATCCAGTCTGTCAATAAAGTGGAATCTCTGAGAATGCAGGAGAGTTGTTACACTTCCTCCTAATATGAAAAAAGCGTCATTTCTTGTGGAGTTTTTATCTAAAACGTGAGAAGCTAAAGAAGTTAGTGGAAAAAGCAGAACTCTTAATAATACTACACTATATATTTATAAAATATGTGCTATCAAACAATTTTCTTGGGATCAAAGGTTCAAACCATTTCCTCAAAAGACCTTTTAATGGGTAATGATCAGGAGAGAATGTTTCTGTGCTGGTCAGGATATGTGATAACGTATGGCTTCAAGGAAACTCTTTGTAATTTTGTGGAAAGATAAAGGACCTCGCTTTCTTAAAATGACAGGAAAATATCCCTTATGATACACTGCCAGATTTATCCCTTTCAGGAGAAAATGAGTTAGAATTCAGTCACAGTACTGAAGTATTTGTAAAAGCCAGATATGAGTGAGTTCATCCTTACACGTCCTTTAAGCACATTGTTTGAAACGATAATTAGGGCTGTACACAAGTGTACGTACATGCACCAACACAATGTTTCCAAAATGCTTCTTCTGTAACTTACAGCTCTAGTGTATGCCCAAGGACATGGTGACTTGGTGGTGACTCAACTAGCTCCTGTTGGTAGTTAAGACATTTCTTAAAGGTACATCAGGAAAGTTTCCAAATCTGTTTTCTGACCCTCAAAGAGAACTAAGACATAAAAAATGATTTTGTAAACAAAGTGATTTCCAGTATAGCAATGATGTGGCTGCATTGCACAATTAAGAGACATGTTTAGGAGTAGCAGACTTGAAAACCAAAGGACTCCAGGCTAAAGCTCTTTGTCTACAAATTTTAATGGATCCTTGTTCTCTGAGAGACAGCCACAAGTGACTGCAGAGCAGATCAATTAAGGCCACCATCAGCTAGTCACTGAACTTTGGGTATCCCTTCATGGTATTTGCTCTACAGAGGGCATTGGTTGATTGCAGACTATAATCCTCTGGACAGGACTATAGTGGCTTGTGCCTTTAGCTATGAAGGTCTTTGGTTTGGTTTCAAGTGCTGTCTGAGATGCTGTGCCAGCACAGGTAGGGGAAGGTAGTTGTGATGATGTGGCAGTAAGGCTTCATCTTCTTGACTAAGAACACAAAAATTCTAGCAACCACATCTGGAGGCTCACGACACACTTGCCAATAACTCTCGTTACCAACCTGATTTGGTAAGCAGAGCAAATACGCAAGCTTCACAGCAAAGCAAGTGTGCACACTTGGCTCTGAGGACTCCCCCATTCCAGACAGAAATAATAACCAAGTACCTGAATGCTGAGACAACATGGAGACCAAGAGCCCATGAGCCTTTCTATGCCCTTCCAACAGCGTGGTGTGCCAATCATTCAGTGTGTGCTGCAGTGTTCTGCTCTCCCGCTGCCCAAGCACGCCACCAAGTTCACCTCTGACATGGAGAAAGAAGGTCTTTTGCTAGTCAGAGTAGATTGAGCTCTAGAGGCTGAACATCTGCTGCTTTTCCTGAAGGTTTCAGACTTTTTCCCGATGAGTGTTGCCCCATATAATGGTAGCTTGCCAAACAAATTACAGAAATTTCAGGCTTAATAAATACCACAAGAGCCACAAGTTCGAGTTTGATTCTGTTTTAGTTTTGCGTGCTACAACATGAAATTAATCTACTAGTGCATCTTCAAGTGCTTTCCAAATAACTCTACTGTTTATTGCACACTTTTCTCTGTTTACAAAAATTTTTAAAAGCCATTATTTCTCTAGGTGCTCCTCTTTCTGTAGCCCTAAGTTATTGTCTTATAGTGGGTTTTGAAACTGTGAGAAACAATTTGCATTAACTTCACAGCTATAATTTATAAGGAACATAATGAGTCATTGTCACAGACTGTCTGCCTTTGTTCTCTTCTACTTCCTTCTTTCTAATGGAATTTTCTTAGAAAAAAGTACTGATTTGGATAGATAGCTTTGGGACTCTTAAAAATATAGGAACATTTCTGGAAAGTAGCATGAGTCAAAGACAAAGTTTGACCAAAGAACAAAGAGATTGAAAGAATGTATTCCATTTAGTCTGAAGAAACTTAAAAGAAGATTTGCATAAAGGGTATTATCCATCCTTTACAAACACAGCCACCCATATACTCATATAGTTACACCTATTGCCTAACAATGGCTTGCTGATTGCAGCAGTGAAAGTAGCAGAAAACTCTAGCTCACAGAAATGTTTGCACTTTGCAACACTTAGGGTTTGGTCAGGCAGCTGGATTTAAGGGCAGGCTTAATAAGCAATTTTATCTCCCTGAAATAAAACTCTCTTTCATTTGAAGACTTCTAATCTCATTTCCAAACATAAACATTCCAGAGTGTGAAGGAATAGTATGTTCTCTCTGGTTTTGAACCTCTTTGAAAAACAAAAAGGTACGATAAAATGTGGACAACTAGGGCCATTATGTTTGCAACCCAGTAATTATTTAGATTGCTTAGAGCCCATAAACTGACATGTGAAACACACCCAGCACAAATACATTTTGCTCCTTTCTAATTTCAGACTGTGATAAATTATTTTACTTCCCTCTCTCCTCTAGGCTTTCATAAATCCTTGCTTTTTCCCTTACTAAAGATGTGCATGTCAGGAGGAGAAGCCCCCCAGGGTCCTCAGGAGTTCTTGTTTTCACCAGTGTGACTAGAGGAGCAGAAGGGCCTGGTTTGTTTTTGTCACATGGAAAGTGGGATCTCTCAGAAACAGCCTTAATGAATTAATGTTTCATAACCTCCTCCTGAATAAAGGGTAGCACTGGCTGTAGTGTGCAATCACCTTCTACTGACAAATCCCCTAGATATAGACACCGAACTTTATGTTTCCATATTGAATACAGCATTTCTGTTTCAATGTTTAAAGAAAATCTTGAGCTTTACAAGATGTAGAAAGAAGTGTAGCTCTTGAATAAGGCCACCAGCAGCACTGAGTTTGTCATTCAACAGATTTCAATATGGGTAGGAATAAGTTCTTGCAGTTCAGTTCAGAAAAGCATGTGAGTGCTGTTAAACTTATGCAGCACCTTAGAATTGCTAATGCATATTTAAGATCTCCCCTGAACAGGGTCTTACAGACTAATTTGTGCCATGTGAGAGATGCTGAGTTCATCTCTAGTTCCAATATCAGTGGCCATAAATAAATATGTATATTAATATAAATACACTCACACATATATACAACAATCATGGGTTTATGATTAGCCGAGGCTGACTATCTGACTAAGATGATACTGGGATGAATCATTGCCACACAAAATTTGCTCAAGGTCAGACTTGTTTTCTGTTTTCTTTTTCCTTCTTAATATGGCTTTTGTTCAAGGTGATCCATTTAAAGTATGAAAAACCCCCAAGAAGTGTCTTTGAAAATGTGGTTTATTTGCATAAATAAATATTTTACAGGAAAAGAATACATGTATTATATTTATCTGGTGGTATCTTTTTATCCCTTTTCTTTACTTTTTTTCCACCCACATTTAGGATTCAACTTTCTCATGTGAAACCACTGAGGTCTTTTTTTCTGCTGTAGACATAACACAAATGTCCTGTTAGACATTCATTATGTGACTCATGGGCCATAATGTGGAGAGATCTAGAATGCACAGTGGGAAAAAAGTGGCAGAGAAAACGTTCACAGTTGGGAGTTCCACATGTAAGTCAGGAGCAGCTCTGAAAATAAGCAGAGTTATGTACATGTAAAACAGCTTCAGGTCTTTCGTTTGGCAGATGCAAGGCTATAACATACAAACCATGAAAATTAAGGGAGGAGGGTATTGAATTAGGAACAAAAAGGGCAAATGTAAATATTCTTCTCCAACCAGACAATTTGAGAAACATCCTGAGGGGAAAAAAAAATAAAAGATGTCTAGTGTGTCTGTGCTGAAGTAAAACCAGCACATCCCTGTCACATTAGCATGAGATCAGAATCAAGTCCAGAAAACTCAGAAGAAATTGTCTCTCAAATGGCACTGCTAAAAGTTTTCCAGATAGCTGGTGCCATTTAGTGATACATTTCTGATGGTCTTTTTAAAAGCGTATCTATCAGCAGTTGCACAACCTAGCTCTGCACCCACAGCTGAAATGAGGATATTTTTCAAGATACCAGATGAGTTTCCTACAGTTTCAAAACTTCCACTTCTCTCTCATTTGAAAAACTGTTGTTTTTTTTTCCATGGCAGTCATTTGCCTTTTTGTTTTTGCATACACAAGGATGATGAATGTGACAAGAAATGGAGCTGAATCATGGGTGAAGGTGGTCCAGGACATGCAGTGGAGGTGCAAAAAGTGACAAGGGACAGAGGCTGCCTTTCACTGTGGACTGGAGCCAGGCTAGGCAACCTGCAGACTCTTTCCAGCTGTACCACTGGCCCGTTGCTTAATCCACAGCAAGGTCTGTCACCTCTCTGCTTTCCTCATGTCCCCATCTTACCCAGTTGTATTGCAAGCCACCTGGGCCACACAGGGACCGTATCAAAATCCTGAGAGCTCTGTCCTGGCTGGTGGCTGATGGTTTCCTGGTGAGAGGGCAGGTGTCTCCAGCAGCAGGCAGATGTGGGGAGAGAAACAGCAAGCCTCTGTCTGATGCACATCAGCCCAGGATTCCCAGCTGGGAGGTGCTCTGTCCTGCACCCAGGCTGATGTATTCCCAGTCCAGTCTGGGAGCAGAGCCCAGCCTCAGCCCACAGGTAGGGACAGGAGGGAAGTGATTATTAGCTGGGTTCACTGTGCTCATCAGTCCTCTGCTCCGTGATTTCCAGACAGATGAAAAAGGTGGATCTGGAGCATGCTGCAGGCTGGCAGTTCTGGGGACTGGCTCTCATCCATCCAGTCTCACGACTATTCCATGCATTTGGTCTCCTCAAGGTTCAAAACTCCAATGCTGTAATCACAAGAGCAGGTAATTATAGAAAAATATAAGAACAACCAACTTTTTCAGCTAACAAAATCATATCCAGCCTCATTAATATTCCTTAATTTTCAGAACAGGTACAGGTTTGTGTGGCTGCAAGTTCGATTCTTAGCTTGACAGTAAAACCAAATTAACTTGATGCAAGTGTAATTGTGCCAGCACAAATATTTTGAGTTTGCTTTGATATCAGTGCAGAAATTTTTAAGTCAAAAGAGTCAGACAAACAAATTAAAGAAAATTAACCCCTTTTTCTTCTCAGCCATCTCTAATTGTTTATTCTGGCCCCTGCTCACCGTATTTTCTTTAGTCTTTTACATGGCTTCATTTAAGCAGGCTAGTCCCAAGCCAACAAGTTACATCTCTGTGATCCTGCAAGGTGCTGAGCGTTCTGCCTGTGATCCAGGAGAGATCAGAAGCTTTAACTTACCTTCATGTATTTGTGACTATTTCTGCATGGGAGAACTTGCTTTAATTCTTTGTGGTTTCAGGGCCAGCAGGTCAGTGTTTTGTGAAGTTCAGAGCATTTTTGGACCTTGATTCTCCACATCCACAGCTTGGACAAAATGTGCTCCAAAGCACAAAACTGTTGTAATTCCTTCTGTCCACCCAAAGTAGCTGTACAACAGTGTGAAGAAAAGGTTTGCATCAAATTCTGCTTGATAGGAAACATTTCTGCTTGGCTGAGCTTCCATTAGATGGATAGCTCAGTGAAAAGCATTTTTATGCCTAAAGATTTAACTTGCAAAAGTACATGGGCATCAATGAACTTTCTTTAAAACAGATTTCTTTAAATGCAGAACTCTTTTTCAGCTGAAACTCTGCCAACAACAACAAAAAAAAAGGATAATCATTGCTGACAGATTTTGTTAAGACTGCTTTTGTTTCCAAATTTTTATTCGATTTGTTGAAGCTCTTAAAAATGTATTTCTGCTTAAGACTCCTGAGACAAAAAAAAACATACACAGGGGCAAGGAGAGTGCTTATCTCAAACTGATACTGCTTTTTAATTATATATGCTACATGCTGCAGTAGGGCTGTGAAACCTTATGCAAATGAGTAACTTTGCACAGCTGAATCACCCTTGCTGAGCTAATTTTTATCAATTACACACATTCCAGCAGACCAATGAATTGTCTAAGACTTACTCATGTCCGTAAATCTTTGTAACTCTAGGGCTTTGTTTTCTTCCAGACAAAATCATAAAAGATGATGAAAAATAACAGTATAAGGAGAAATAAAGAGAAAGTAACTAAAGAGAGGGGGAAAAAAAATCACATACTTTTTGGTCTTATTCCAGGTAAGATAACTGTAGAGTTGACCTAAACAGAAGATCAGGCTCAACTGCATTAACTTTGTCAGTCATGGAGCACGTCAGCCAAATCCTAAACTCAGATCTTACTCAGGAGACTGTTCCCTAGTAAAACTCTAATAGCATTTGACCTAGAAATCTCAAGTACTGTAAAAGTAACAGAATTCCAGGGAAATAAATAGAGAGGGAATTCCAGACAGTAGGACTAGTAGCCTAGGGGTAAAAATGTTTTTTTTTGCAGATTCTGGCCTTAACTGTGTGAGCTTTTTACATTTTTACACATTTCCAGTACTTTGCTTACTTCACAGTAACCTGGCAAAAATGAGGTCAGACTAATACATTCCTCTGTTTTCCCTTGTAAAGTTACCATAGACTACAATATAAGGATAATCCTCCATTCTACATCTTAATGTAATTTCCATTCTTGAGGGAAGCATAAATGTATAAAAAGTATCAGGGCTTTCACCTTTCTTAACATGGCAAAATAAAGCCTCACTAAATGCAGTTTGTCCCACTGGGAAAAGTACTAAAAGGAGCTTTTGCCAAAGTTTGTCAGAACATGAGGTCAGCCTAACTAATTAGACTCCAGAAAAGTATTATGTGATTCTTAGACATAACCAATCCTGTTTGAAAGTCAAAATGTACAGTAAAAAATTACTTCAAAATTATTTAAAGCATTCAGAAAGTGGAATATTACATGTTCTATTTAATTTTAACTGCTGAAGAAAAATAAAGCCCAAACTCACTGCCTGTTTGCAGATGCAGCTCCAGCTTCAGCAAGGACCACTTTATGTTCCATCAACCTTCAGCAAGGCCATGAAGAGCTTTCTGCAAGTAAGTAAAAGGATTTAGCACCTCCACATTCTTAGGGAAATGCTACACTTCCACAAGAGGTTATACTAAAATATTCAGTAGCCAACCAAACCATATCCCCTTTCAAGAACTTGTTGAAAACTTTGCTCTGTGCTAGATTAAGTGTTAGGAGCTTGATGAGTGCTGGTACAAGATGCCTTGTTATTACTATTTGGGGAATAGGTTTCCTTCCAACCACCTCAAAGAATCTGACAATTTCTCCACTCTCTGGTCCACTCTATGCTGATTCATTTGAACTAATAAAAGTTGATGGACTGCAATTTTCTTGGGGGTCTGTAGGCTCAATTAAAGTGGTTGTTTAACATAAAGAATAAAAGACTATCTGAAACAAGAACTGGAGATGGCCACAATCTTTCTTTTTGAAAAATGGCACTGCAGTGAGTTACCCATTTAAGTGACTTTTGACACAGTCAATATTTAAACCTGAAAGGTGTTAAGATATCTTTAAAAGCAGTGTTAAGAGTAAACATGCTCAATATATCATCGAAGATTAACTGGACATGGGCTCCCCTTTGTTCTAGGTGCCATATGAAGAGAAAGTGAACTGAACAGCCTGAATCTAGACAGCTAAAATGGACACAGAACGAGTGCAAAAGGTTGAAGTAAAAAAATAATGGGTTTTTTGAAAGATGGGGAAACACAGACCATACTCCATACATTGGGAATGCTCCCATCCCCAAATGCATCTTCTGTCTTGTTCCTGTGCCATGCTGAGTTTTCAGGAATCCTCGTGGCCAAACAGGATCACAGTGTTTGTGGAAAAGTTGAAAGGCACATATTTGTTATTGCACAAGTCTTACAAAGCATCATGACAAACTACAGAGGTGTAAATGCACTTGCTTTAGTAGCTGAACAACAGCTTGGACTGTGACAGTCAGGTCAGATCTCTGGCAACAAAGGAATAAAAAACCATTTTGTTCCCTTTATATGACAGGAAGAGTGAAGGATGTGTCTAGTGAACAAATGGTAAGTAGCCATTCAGTGAATGGACCAAGGATACAAGACCATTTCTCCAGCTGAAGCCTCCAAGAATTTCTCTCTCATCTCCTTGTGCACAGATACTGAGTTTGGAGGAAATCACTGTGTTTTTCTTCATGACACCATCACTGCAGGGCTTCCCCCACACGGCTGCAGCTGAGCCATGATGATGGGGCAGAGAGTGGGACCAAATCTAGGAGGTGTATTTGTTCCTTTCCTTGAAGAAATGAAAGGAATAAATGCTGTCCTTGCTGCAGAGGTTCAGCATGTCAGTGGCTTTGATGTGGTCACACAGGCAGCTTGGGAGAAATATTTTAGACTCTTTTGACTGACTTCAAGGAAAAAAGTAATAAAAATGGCTTTACCATGTATAACAGCAGCACAAACTTGGGTCTGTTTTGCCTGTCACTGACATCATCAGCAAATCTCCAGGACTCACAACTCCAGGATTTCTAGGATCAAGCATCTTGTAAGCTCCCACTAACATTTTTGCTAGCAAATCTGACCAATCTGCTCCTTCACCATCCCAGCCCTCAATTACACTACAGGGACTGGAACAGTGAAAACCTGTCAAATAAAACTGTTAGAATAGACTTGCTTTTCAAAGGTATCAACCAAGCCCTTCAACAGCAGCAGGTCAGCCCATTTCACATCAAGCCCACACACTACAGGAAAACTAACCTGAGAGCTGGTTGATTTGGGATACACAACCTTCCTGTGAAGGCTGGTACATGGCACTGTGTGTGTGTGTGTGTGTGTGTGTTATCCATGCATTTCTTACTTCCACATCTCCTTCTTGGCAGAGCCTGAGTGTGACTATTCCTCTCACTTGGGCTGTCTGCACGGATGAGATGTTGGGGGAGCTTCATGCTCTCCTGACCTCCCTAGACTGGTCTCAAGAAGCTCTAGATTTCAATGAGGGCTGCAGCTGCAGCTGCAAAGTACTGATCTGGATCCAAATTTCCCAAAGTAGTGCTCAGATGATTTAGTTCCTTGTTGAAAGGAGCCAGCACTGAATTTTAAAACTGAAATCAGAGCCAAACTTCCTCAAAGTCTGGGAATGTTCTGATCTAGTGGGTTTGGTTTGAGCCCATCTCTAATATGAACCATATAGAAACAGGGCCCAAATCTGCTTTCATTTCCATTCACTTCACATGAGAACAGGTTAGAAAACTTTCTTGCAATGTAAGTTTGTCAGAAAAGGCCAGTAGGGTCAACCCTATAAATTGCAAGGAAAACTTCTCCAAGAACATATTTAAAAAGCTATATGGTTCTCATCCCAAAAAGATGTTTCTGATAATTTGCATTTTTATTGTTTCTATAAGGATTTATGCTGTTACCTGTTTCTTGGTGCACCATTTTTTTCATGACTTAGTGGCAGTTCTCTGACATATCGTGCAATTCTGAATATTGTTATTGAGGACATACCATCAAAGCATGATCCTAACTGATAGAGTCCATTCCTTTTGTGTTATGTGTGGCACCAGTGCCTAATATGAACTGTCTCATCCTTTTTCCAGCTCAATATGCAGCTTTGTGGGAAAATTTGACACTTAATGTACAGATATACTGTGAAATTTTGTATCATTCTAATAAAAATACAGGGATGAAATGCTATTCAAAATGTTAAATTCAAGTGTGATACATGCATATCCTGTCATTTTAAAACATCTTAAAAAGGAATTCTTCCCAAAATTTTGCTTCAAGGTGACATCTGGAATTGCTTGGTTTGACTTGATTTGGAAGAAAGGTGAGCAATGACTAGTGAGATGGAAGACTCAAACATGACCAGCTGAGCTTACCTGAATCTTCACAGAATGTCAGGGATTAGATCCAATTTACCTTGGAAATGTCTTTCACTTGGAAGTGAAAGAGCCTTTGCAGAAAAAACTGCAAACACACAAACAAAAATAAAACCCCTTTCTAAAATACCCCTAAATACAGACCAAATGTTGGTGTGACACAGATGATGTACCTGTCCTGGAGGGCCCCCAGCATGGCTTGACAGAGCAGAGGGGAAGCCAAACTCCAAGACTGCAGCTGGCCCTCAGAGCAGCCCCAGTGACTTGAAGCCTGATTTACTCTTGACAAAGCAAATTTTTTTCCAGTTTCATTGCTTAAGCTGCAAGGTCAGAGCAGCCTCAGTCCTACCTGTGAAGGAATGTACTACATGTCAGTCCAACACCTCCTGAGCCTCTTTTTTAAAGACCATGTGTTATTATGACGCGATACACGGAAAATCGCAGCCACAGATAAGTCCAAAAATGTACGAGCCCAGCTCAAATGTATGAGACCTGATGTTTTGGCAACTAACTCACTGCATAATGCAGGCCACAAATTTTCCTAAAAGATGTGCACTTCTGGCACATTAGTGCACACAGAGATCACAAAACAAACCTGGGGGAAATGACATGAGCAGTTGTAATTTTAAGTGTTGTTGTTCAGGGGCATTGGTATCAAGCAGCTTTTGACTACATGTTTTAGGTTTTTGTTTTTTTTGTTTTAGGCCATCCTAGGTAGAAACTTCCTGATTTGGGACCTTAGGTAATATTTTCATCCACTTACTTTTGGATTTAACATATTGTCTATGCTCAAGGCTTTGCTACCACCATCAAATAGCAGGCATACTTGCAGGAAATCACATTTCAGTCACCAACTGGTCATTTATTGTGGTTCATGCTTTAATTTGTATTTGCATTAAATTAAAATCATTACTGTGATTTTCTTAAATATTGATCAGATACAAGATTCCTTCCTATGAGAAACCATCCATCTTTCAACTGGACAATCCAGAAGCAGTAACTCGGAGCACCGATGTGACTCATGTTCATAACACACATGTAAGTGGCAGTAAAATTTGGGCTTAAAATTTGCATTAAAATTCTGGTGTAAGAAATAAGCCTCTTCCCTCAGTCTGCCTAAGCAAGCCAGGTGCTTCCAAACCCCTCCATTTTGCTCAAGATTCCCTAAGTAAAGCAGCATGCCTCTGTTTTTTCCAGCACCTATTGAGCTAGTATCATGACCGTGTTCCTCACACTATGGACAATTACTTTGTGCTGTAAATCAAGGGCTTCTGGAGTGCACCAGACTTACAACACATGCTCAGACCATCTGGGGAAGACATGCATATGGATTCCTCAAAATCTGCATTGACAAGGTTTCCGGAGTAAGGAAAAGGAGGATATGTCCAAGAAAACCCAGATGTATGATATCTTTAACTGAGTCTAATCTTGGGAGAAATTGTGGTAGGGCAGATTAGGTCACAGATGACCATAATTCTTAGAAAAATACCTCACAAAACTCTAATAATCAGCTATGGTGTGTATGCAAAATTTCAATCTCCATTTCAATGGAAACTGAGAGAACACATTCCAGATATAAAAAATTATTCTCCCCTGACAAGTTTCAAATCCTAGTGGCAATGCATGGAAGCACTAACACTTCTTAAAAGCAAAGGGACAAAAGGAAAAAAAAAATCAACTTCTTGCCAATGTAAAAAAATCAACTTCTTTCCTTAATGTCATTTTACAAAGAGATGGATACAGGTTGTTAGCATCTGCAAAAGCATCTAAAGGAGATATACACTTAGGAAGTGCTCAGCTAGAAATGTCAGAAAATTAATCCAGAATTGTAAACATCTGGCACAATCAGAAGTAACTGCTTAAACAAACCCTTATACAGGGCAGTACTAGACAAACTTTGCAATGCTGATGCTCTGTCCATAACAAAATGGGTTTAATTCAATTTAAGAGTCTTCACAGACGATTGTATCTTTTTAATTAAATTAATTTAAAAGCCTATTATATTTTTACTGGTGAAAATTTCATGCATAAGCCCAAGAATAAACAAACAAATAGAAAGATGCTAAGGAAGCAGGACAATAATATGCCTTTATGTGTAAGACAACTTGATTCATTGGAGTAGCATGGCAGAAGCAAACTTTTAAAAGGGACTTAAATGTGGTCAGTCTAATCCAAATCCAAATCTAGCCTGGTTGCTTCATTGTAATTGAGATCAGACTCTGATGCCACCAGCAAAAGCTACAAATAATCTTCTGAATACCATTATTTCACCCTTACATTTGTTGGCAGAGCTTCGGCGATATGTTTTGGAACCTGGGATGCCTCCTTCCCTGGATTGCTCCTGGCTGCTCCTGCTGGCAGGGGTGCACCGCTGGCCAGATGATGACTAAAGTAAAAGCAAACCCTGCCTTGCTGACGCTCTGCCTGTGGGGACACTGGGCAGAGTCCAGTCAGGGAACAAAGTCATCAGAAAGGGAACAAAGTGATCAAAGGTGTCTGCAGTACATAGGAGAAGAGGAAAACATGACTGGGAATAAATTCACAGGAGGAGAAGGTGTGACTGTGCTTTTCTAATTCTGTCCAGGACTCAGAAAGAGAGAGCCAGAAAAAAAAATAGCACTGGGGGAGTTTTTTTCTCATGGTATCTCCAGCCAAAAGCAAGTTGTTACCAGAAGTCTTCTGAGACACATTGAGTCAGGAGCAGGAAAAAAAAAAAAATAATGCTTTGGTACTTAAGGCAAGATGTAGATGGCTTGAGGCACCCACTTGCAAAGCTGTCTTCCAGAAAAACTCCACCCTGCAGCCACACAGCCCTGGAAGTGCCAGCATCCGTGGGGCTCCATGGAGTGCAGACACGGGCCTCTCCTACCCCACACCAAGCCACACAGTGTGAGCAAGCTTGGGCACTGGGATGAATCCCTGGCTACAGACTGTTAAACCTCCCAGGGACCAGGAAATATGAACTGGGAGGGCTTTGTCCACAGGCATCTGTGCTCTGAACAAAGCTACATCTCCACAGGCTGCTTCTCTCCTTTGCCAGCACAAGTACCATTTACCCCACTGGGGCTTTTCTCACATTTTATAGGCAAAACAGAATGCCTGACATGGAGCCAGTCCAGGAAAGGGATGGCTCAGCTTCTCTCAAGTCTTGAGTATTCCAGGGTGAGGGTCTTCTGCCGACTGGACAGGTTGCTCCCATTAGAGAGAGAGCAAATTATGGAACAAAGGTACTTGAGTTAGTACATCTACATCCTTAAAATAGCATGTAAGCAGTAAATAGCACCTCTGCAAAAGCAGGCACGGCACCCTAAAAGTGCTGTAATTTCTCTGGGCCTCATCCATGCTTTAGCTGCTCTCAGGATAAAGATGGTGCAACAGTAATATGGAGGAGAAGGCCTTGTTGTACACCCATGTGGGCTAGTTCAGGCAGGGCCTTTCCTGACATCCACACTGATCACAATTTTCTGGATATATTGCATGCATATAAATGTATTTGTACATGTAAGCATTTGTATGTACGCATTTTAAGATATGAATATATGTATACATATACTGTGTATATTTATTTAGATTGTGAAAAGACTAATTCATCCTGCATTAGCAGCACTTCAAAACCTCAAGCAGTGCTAGTGTGGGGATGGAAGCCTGCTGTTTATGTAGACTATTGTTAAATATAATTATTCCTTTAACTCATACCTCTCTTTTCATATAATACTCCAATGTCCAATCAAGGCACATCGCTGGTGGCTCAGCACTGTGTGTGCAATGGTGTGTGACGATGGTGATGACACCTGTCCCATCCATCTCTGGTATTGATACTAACATCAGCCTGTGCAAGACTTGCAAACAGCAATAAATAAGTTTGACACAGCTTTAGCAACACTTTGAGTTGTTTTGTTTTGTTTTAAAAAGGGAATTGAAAGCAGTACTAAATAAAATGAGAGGGGTCACAAGTCTGTGGCCAAAATGGAACAATAACCATAGTAAACTGTTGAGCAATAAGAAACAAGAAGAGTTTTTCTTTTATTTTCTTTTTTTTTTTGTTTATTTGTTTGTTTATTTGTTTTCTACCCTCCTTGAATGTTTTCCACTTCATGTCACCCAGTGGATTGTGGAAATTGATTCCATCTGGATATTTCCCAGTTATGTGTGCTGAGACACTGGCGGTCTTCAAGTTGGGCAGAGAAGTTGCCTCTGATTCAGATTTCTCATTACTTCTGTGGGAATGTTACTCTTTCCCTCTGTGATGGGCTGAATTTGTCCCATGGGGATGGGAGCTGCTAAAGAGTAAAGAGCTCCAGCATCCACCCAGTGGTGCCCAGTGGCTTCTGACCCAGTAGAAGTAAATTCCATGGCAGTCTATACATTGCAGCTGCCACAAACCACACCTCGTGGCAGAAAGGATGAGAGCTTCACTTTTTCTCCAAAATCTTAGTGCCTGATTTCCAGGCTGGCTGAGCTACCAAACACCAGCCATTTTAGCCAGCCTGTCAGGCAGTGAAGTCCAGACCTACCTGACAGCCACGTCCTGTACTGAGGAACAACACAACAAACTACCGAGCACAGCAACATTTTGAAATTATGCATTGAAGTGTCCAAAACAGGGTTGGGATCTCATTTTTTCAAACAGATTTTGACCTCTCACACCCAGAAAATCTCATAGACTGTTACTCAGGTGACTTTCCTTTAACACAGGCAGTAATAAAAGCCTTGAACCACTGTGAGGTCAGCGAGTGGTTCCACCTGCAAACTGAGTCCAGGAAGATCTGGAACCCAGCACCTGGGCAGGTGGAAGTCACAAGGCAAAACCTTTTCCTACATCCTTGTCCGAGAGAGGGACTTCCCCTGATCAGCTGCAGTATATGCAAGGATCTGCAAGTTGTCATCAAGTCATATATGTGTCGAGAAGAAACTGCTTTTAGTTGGACAAGGCTGACAATCACTCCTCTTTAATGGAAGAAATGTCAATGCATGCGTGATCTTTAGTAGAGCTACTCAAATGACTGCGAACAGTTTAAATAAAAGCAGGATTTGGCTCCAAATAGTCAGTAGCTTATGAATATCAATAGCATCTCAGTGGGTTAAGGGAAAAATACACTACAGGTGGCTTTCTAATTGACCAGAGAAAATTTTGGAAATTTAATCAACACATTTAGTCTGCACATGAACAATTCCTTTCACAGATGTTTTGTTAAGAGGCCCACAGGCCTTATGTTGAGGAAAAACTCCATTCAGAAATCTCTATTTTTCACTCACATTGTTGAGTGGAGAGAAAATAGATGCTTCAGTTGACAGTTGAGCTCCCATTTTGCCACACATGGCCTACATGTGAAGCAGCTACCAGTCCAACCCGGTACACTAACAAAAAGAGCACATAATGCAAGAGCAGGTTCCTAAAGGAAACAGGTAGAACACAAAATAGCAGGAAAATTATTAATATGATAAACATAGCCACTCGTGGCCTTTCTCAGATCTTTTGCAGGTATTCTCAGATCATCAAGACTCAAGTTCTCTGTGAAGGTATTAGACATAGAGTGTTTACTCCTTGATGTCTGTGAACAGCGTTTTCTGGAAAAAAAAATCTGTTATTTATTTTTTTGGTGTAGCATTTCATTAGATGTTACGAAAGAAAAGAAACTTTCTGCAAAAGTGGAAAAAAAAAGCAGCATTTCTGAATACCAAGTATCCATGTGAGATGTTTTTGTTTGTTCCTCCAGTGCAAGCCAAATCTTAATCTGCTCATTTTTATTACTGTTATTGATGCATCAGGAAAAAAAGTAAGCAAGCAGAGAGTGTTCTTTAAACAGATAATAAAATCCCTCATTCTCAAAATCTAAAACAGATTGCTTCATGCCTGAAAAAAATGGTCTCATCGTAGGCATTGTTTTACAAGGCAAATAGACTCTACTCATTTGTAAAATGAGGAACTTTCACAAAGAGTGAAAACCAAAAGTGCTGACACAAGAGAGGAAGAATGTTACCACAGTGTAATGTGAAGAAAAGAGACCCAAAAAAATCCAAATCTATACACTTTAAATCCTATGCATATATGCTAACACTTTTTTATGCGATTCAAATGTTTTAAGGGAAAGAAATAGAGATTTTTTTTTCTGGTCAAGGTGTTTTAGACCAGATTCACACGGGAAATATGTCCATATGTTCAGAAGTGTTTCTGCCACCTTCTCCTTCACATGTTTAAATCTGATTAGTTCTTCTGTTAAGGAAAATTAACCACACTTTGTAATTGCAAAATGCATATAGGTAGAATAGGCAAAAATATTCTAGTTATCAATGGCTTTTCTTCTGCCCCTTCCTTGTTGTTTCACTTATTGGAAAGACTTACCCCAAGACTGGACAGTGACTAGAAGAATGTTTCCCTTTTTATCAGTGGGAATGATTAGAAATTGCTGGAATATCTATACATAATAACAGTATAAAGAAGAACAGTTTTCTCTTTTAAGAATTTCCTACACCTTCCCCACTGAGAAGAAATGACCAAAAAAGACATTATGACTTTATTATGTGTGACATAATTTTTAGTCAAAAAAAAGAATGATGAGTTTATCATAATAATGAAAAACAAAAACCAACACAGAAAACAGAACTGAGGAAATTTTCCCAAGCTGTAATATTCCCATAACTACTTGTCTAGGTTTGAAAAAACAGGTGTCTGCCAAGGAAGGCAGGAGTTTTCCTTGAAATGGAAAAATGTAAACACACACACCTCCTTCCTGCTTCAGATTATTATAATTTTGAAATCAAGGAGCTCTCAGGCAAAGATATGGGAATAGAAATAACAGTTCTTTATTATTAACATAGAAATTAAAATGCAGTAGTGAAAAAAAATAAAAATAAAACAACCCACTGACACAGTCAGAATACAACTTGACACTCTGTTGGTCAGGGTATTGGTAGAAGTCAATTAAATGGTGGCTGCATTGCAGTGACAGATGTGGTTCTGTTGAAGCAGTGATCCTTTAGAAGGCTGTAGTTTTCCTCTGGAGGTCCAGTGCTGGTGTAGATGGGTCCAGTCTTGCTCTGGGAATCCAGTGGAGAAATGCTGACTGTGGTGTTCCAAGCCTCAGATTATATCCAGGTAGGAATGCTTGGCTCCTCCCCCTGGGTGGAGCATCTCCCAATGGGATAATGTAATTTAATCAGTCATGCAGTGAGACTCAATGGCCCATTAACAGAAGAGATCCCCCTGAAGGGAGGATGAGTCCTGGAAGAGATAAAGAACACTGCCCCAGCTAGTTTTAACAGATGGGAATAGAATACATACTTCTGGTTACATCTTGCATTGCAACCCAAGACACTACTTTAGAACTTGGTGGGGAAAAAAATGGCACCAAATTTTTCAACTTTGACTTCTAATTAGAAAAGCAATAACTTTCTACCTAGAAAAATAGGTATCTCTCTGCTTCCTGACCACTGTCCTGTATTTTGAAGCACATATTTTAAACACCCTGTGTCTTCATTGTGTCTTTGTCACAAACCAAGACTATGATCTAACGCTTAGTCAAGAGGGGATCTTCCTGGTCTGGGACCTTCTGGTATGTATCACACAAAGGCTCGATGAGCAAAGTCTCACATGTTTGTTTCAGACTGTGATGACCACCTTAAATTGACACCAGAAGAGATGCTGCCTTCTCCAGACAACAAACTGTTGAAACACCAAATTTTTTAATGAAACCAGAAGG
Source organism: Parus major (assembly GCF_001522545.3). NCBI lineage: Eukaryota > Metazoa > Chordata > Aves > Passeriformes > Paridae > Parus > Parus major. Next base: position 70,013,614 of record NC_031770.1, on the reverse strand, counting down.
CTCAAAAACCATACTGCCAGAAAAACATATTTCATCAACCACGTATTATAGTCAGAAAAGGCAGAAAACTTAGCAGTGAGTCAGGAAGGACGGTTATTTCAGATTTTAATAGTCATAGTAGCAATCCTATACTTATTTTTAGGGAAAAGCACAAACAGAGTAAAGGACCTCTCTCTAGAAGGTATATATAGACAAATAATCTCTTTTATGGGATTTTCCAGACAATGATAATAATGAAATGTTTTTAAAGTAACAAAATAATAATAATAATAATAACAATAACAATAATAACAATAATAGTAGTAGTAGGAACAGTAAGTTATCTCATCCAAACAAATGGGGTAAAAAACTGGTGCAGTTTCTTTAATAGCCATACTGTAATATTCACTTACTAGAGAGAAAACAGTAGCAGTAGGGATGTAGAAGGGTACTCAGCTCTTTACCTGATAGACCACAATTGTTGCAGTGGATTCTGAAGGCATTATGACAGGAGAGCAGAAGGATATAACAGAAATTATTGGAATTAGGTGCTTTGAGAAGGATTTTGAGAGAAGGCAACAGGAGCTGCATTCTCCTTAAGAAAAAGGTTCAGACTGGAGGCAACAGGGGTTGCCTTAAGAGAAAGGTTCAGAACTGTCTTGGAATTAAAGGGAAAGCCACAAAATGGCCATAAACCTCAGTTGTAGTGATATGGTGACATTTGGTGACATGGTGACAAGTTGTAAAAAGTCTTCAAAATAGGGATAAGATATTAATTTAGCTCAGAGATCAACCGGGATGGGGTTTGTCTAAAAATATATATTTTTTATCTTTTTTTCTTTATGGTTTGTTTCACATTTTGTGATTCCTGCTTTTTTCCTGTCACTGTTTGTTTAGCTGCCTTTCTCTTATGCTATTTTATTGTAGATAATGACTTAAAATTAGAGCTGCTGAATACATGTACTAATTGGAGAGCACCAAGGGGACTGAATTTCAGATTGGTTTAGATACCAATGGAGTTCCAGTAGAAACTGTATTTCTCAGATCTATGAAAAATAATTGCAGCTACTCAGGCACTGACATGTGAAAAGATACCTGCTCACTCAAGTTCAAAAATGTTTGCTATGTGTGTATAGTGAATTTATTGATTCACTATGATTTGAAACATATTTAGTTAATTGTACCTCTGAAATATTCTGTATTGAGTTTGATAATGAAGATAATAATATTCAGTGTTTTCTTTCTTCTCAGTTAATTAAGACTTGCTTTTCCATTTGAGATTTTAAAATATTGGAAGCAGTGGAATAGAAAGGTCTATTATAAATAGAATAGGAAGGCAGCCTGGCTAGACCTTCACACAGCTGTGCTTCTGTCTGCTTATTTTCATAGAATCATAGAACCACAGGGTGGTTTGGGTTGGAAGTGAACCTGAAGATCACCTAGGTACAAACCCCTGCCATGGGCTGGGACACCCATGGTTGCCCAAGGCACCATCCAATCAACCCAGCCTGGAACACTTCCCAGAATGAGGCATCCACAGCTTCTCAGGGCAACCTACTCCAGTGCCTCACCATTCAGTAAAAATTTTCTTCCTTATACTTAATCTAAACTTGCCCTGTTTCTCTTTTCCTATCACTACATGCCCCTGCAAAGTCTCTCCCCATGTTTCTTGTAGGCTCCCTTCAGGTGTTTGAAGACTGCAGTTATGCCACGCCAAAACCTTCCCTTCTCCAGGCTGAACAATCTCATTCTCTCAGCCTTTCCCTCATGGCATAGGTACTCCATTCCTCTAATCATTTTCTAAGAGTCTGTCAGCTAATGTCTTCTACCAGCTATGCAACAACAGTGGAAATCCAGAGTTAAATTTTCAGTTGCACATGAGTCATGATACACTTTGAATGAAATATTAAATTCCGAGGGTAGCCAAGATATTCTTATGTATCCTCATGAGCTGATAGCACTTGTCAGGACCTTCCTTTGATGCATAATGATGATCCCTATTAAAATTTCTTGAGTAAAGGCACAGCTGTAAGCCTTGATGAGCCTAGGAAATGGACTCCTCATTGCAATCTGCTTAAAGAAATACATTGTGCCTTGTGGAAGGAGAGAAGTCTGAATCAACAACAGCTTTCAAGAGAAGTGGGATGCAGCGAGACATTAAATAATGATGGTGACAGCAATTTGAGATGTCTGGAGAAGTCTGTAAGTAATTACAATAGAGATTTTCCTCTTGCAAGGTGTTTTGTTATCAGAAAGCCCAAGTTTTAACTTCCCTTCTCTGACACATGTAACACAAGAATGACGAATTACTGTTAAATTCACTACATGAATGTGCAATTCCCTTGATCTGTAGACATCATGTCAGTGTACAGCAATGGCTAGTGATGCATTGCATCTCACTGAAAAATGCCTCTAGTGGTTCTGGTGTAAGACAGCTCAAACACAGAGCTCACACATAAAGGAATAGGCTTGCCTTTAGTGTATGCTTCACTTGATACATTTAGGTTGAGTGATTACAACATCCTGGAACTAAAATGATAGGCTAATTAGGAGCTGGAATGAACTTCCCGAGTCACTGGGTTCATCATCTCCTGCCTTTACTGGAAGCCTTATATGTCTCCATAAAGCAGCAGAGCTTCAGCTGAAAGTTACTCAGTTTTTGCTGTTCCTCCCACACAAAGGCTGTTACACACCCTCCCAGCCTTGATGGTCAAAACTTTTCTTCTCTTTTCCTGCACAATTTCAGATCCCCTTTACACACATTTGTTCCTGTGCCAGCACTGGACTTTGATATATATAGCTCTTTTCCCTTTCCACTTTTTACTTCTTTGATTTATTTCTGGAAAGCAATTACAACCCTTTTTATCCTTCATTTTTTTAGGCTGAGAGAGATAAGACTTTTCTAATCTCCTCCTCCTGGAAGACAATGCTCTTTTCTCTCAATCCTCTCTGCACCTTCTTTGCATTGTTTCTCTTTGAATTTTCCCCTTCCTGAACATGGCTGACCAGAACAGTACATAACAATCCAGATAATTTTGTTATGTTTGTATTAGGATGACAATACTTCCCTCTCCTTTTTAGGGGTCTTCTTTAAGGCCATGTCATGCTGGTAGCTCACAGTAACCTATGACTACATATTCTCCCTCTTAATGCATTTCCAAAAGATGAGTTCCAATATGTGAAGAAATTATTGGCATTAATCCATAAAAACGTGATGACTTTGCACTAAATATTATTAAATTTCTCTTCATATGATGCCAGTCCTCAAGGTTATCGCAATCATTCTAGTATTGTTGTATCATCCTAGACCTCTTTGGCACTAAAAATGCCCAAACAAGTCACTAGAGAGAGTCTGAGGTGAGATCAACCCTCAGCACCAAGCCCCCCAGGAACTGCCCTTGTCTGCATCCTTCTAGGCATACCACTTCCTTTGCAATACTATGGTTGCCTCCTCCTTTCCCTAGCCCCCATACCATCCCATCTCTGTGCTATGATCCATGCTGCAGGATTATTCCTTTGATGAAGCTCAGAGAGATTATGCCTGTTGTAGTTTTTTCTTCTGGAAAGTCGATATTATACCACAGACAAATATGTATGGGATAATACAGCAATGCAAAATTTGTATTTCATCCCCTTTTCAGCATTCTTGATTGTTTCTAGTGCTCAACTGTTTGTCCTTCAGATTAAGACATATGTAAATACTGCCTGTAAAAAATTTCAGTGGCTACACCTGTTTTCCAAAACTAATCAGAGTTTGGGCAAGAATTTCACTGGCTCAAAAATTTGGATAGCTTTAATACACTGAAAAAAATTAAGCCTTCCCGAAAACTCTTTTTTTTTTTTTTTTTTTTTTTTAATTCACAACAGACTTTACATTTACAGGAAACCACTTCTAAAATGCACCAGATTGCAATATTTTCCATGTCAGCTATTTAAAGGGTTCCCAAGAGCTTTCCTTTTGCCTACCCTCCAAGCTTCCTTCTCCCAGTTCAGCCTGGAATTCCATAATAGTTGAGCTGATCCAATTTTTGCTCAAACCACTTTCACCGCTGGCAGTCACTAGCCTCATATGAAATAACTTTGTGAAGTTGACAAAAACTGGAATTTGATCTCCTATGCAGGTCCATGCTTTCCAAACACATTCTGGTAAAACTGGGAAGAGATTGCATCATTAAAGCCTGCAGTCAATTCAAAAGACTTTTCTCAGCTCTGCACCACACTTTGTGACTTTGCAAAGAAGCGTTCAGAAATTTCACACACAGCACAGACCACAGTTGCCCATTTCCTTCATCATCATAGGGTGGAATTAAAAACTTTTGGCCAAGCTGCCTAATAGGCAGCTGTTTGCAATTAGATGGAGCATTACATCCATTTCTTAACAAACTTCACAACCGGATAACTACAGCATGAGCAATATACAGTGAAAATTTGCCAGCATGTTTAACTTCTCTGCATTTCTGGTGGTTTCTGTACCTTGCCCTCATTTTTCCAGCCTGCTCACATGCTGTCTGACTCTTAGCTTTCCCACTCTGTTGCAATATGGCTGCTCAGAGATTTATGCAAGACTTTTGTCAGTCCTTACGTAGATGTGCAGCTCTGTGGCAGGACATAGGTTGCAAAATTAATGCATTTAATCTTTCTAAAAATAGCATTAGTGCCTGAACAGAAAGCCAGCGATAGCATGTTTTTTTATATACTGCACTTTCATTTCCCCTGCTAAATTGAGGTTAAATACCACTCATCTTGTTCACACGAATAGTCTTACTGACGTGGTTTTGCACAGAAAATTAAGAAATCATTTTCACCAGTCTTTCTTCCAGGAGCAGAAATAATGTGAGTGGTACTTCTGAAGGAGCAATTGCATCTGCTACTCCTTAAAAGAATATGTCTCAAAATAAGAGACAGAATATGTCTTTTGTTAAAGCCTACATACCAGAAAACACATCTAAGTTCAAAAGTTATAAATTCTGCAAATACATGTATTCTAAAAGACAAATTAATAGAATTCCTGCTTCCCATTAGTTATTCTGCTCTCTGGAAGGCTCCAATATCCATAGATATATCAAGAACCATAATATTAATGCAACTGGCCTTAAGGCAAATTCAAAGAGCAGTAAGATGAGCATTATTGCATTCAGCCTGTAATAATACATTTGCTGAATTTCCTCTTTCCCTGTCTATGAAAATGAACAGTGTAGGCAGGCCTTGATGATTTTACTCTCTAGAGAAGAACAAAATTGTACAAATGTGGCATACAGAGCAAGGGCAAGGTGAAGGGTGGCAAAGATCTCACTTCTTCTGTGGACTGAAGGGAGGCACTGAGGGGTGTCATTTAAGAAAGACAGAAGATCAGTTTGATTTGACAGTCGAGCAAATAAGAAGACAGTAGGACTGTCACACAAGACTGACATAAACTGGGGTAGAACAAGCAGATAAAAGGAAGAGCAGGTTACTCTAAGATGCCAGGTATGAAATTATTAATATGTGTGGGTTCCCCCCATGGATCCTTGCTATTTTTTTACAGGGAAAATTGGTGGGAAACAGCCCTGCTGAGATGATGACCATAAGTGCTTCTTTTCAACTCACCATCTCTGTCCAAGTGACCAAGTGAAGGACAAGCTTCCAGGATTTGTTGTCTAACAAGAGGCAGCAGCTCCCACAGTGATACAGGCTGGTGTAAGCAGAGCAGAAAGAGGTAGGACACAGTGAATTCTGCATATCTCCCAGTGCCAGGGTTAAAAATCTGAAGTTTTCAATGGGTGTTAATAAAAGAAGCACAGTCAATGTGGTTCAGGGACAGGAAAGCATGCATTTAGAAAGAAGCTGATACTCCTTATATTAGCAATGTCTAATCTTTTATTAGCCTTTCTCCATCTACTCAAAATCTGACATTTAAGCCTACTTTGCTGTTCACCTTCTGTCCAAATTCACGAGGCACTTAGCACAGCTGGTAGATTCAGAGTGCAAAATGTAATTTTGGGCCTATATGTGAAAAAGATGAAGGAGGAGATAACCAAAGCTATGACCATTTACTGGCTACCATTCATAATTTTCTATCTTACAGAGCTGTATTTTCAAAGATGGTCTTCCAAAACCCCACATGTTTAAATTCCATCTTTATCCAGGGATCTGAATTATGGGTTCAAAATTTTGTAAACTGGATAGTTTCCGGATTTCAAAGAATTTATTCTCTGGTATCCTAACCGTCATCTCATTTCAGTCACTGATAACCTTGTGCTGACAACAATGGGAACAGGAATTACTTTTTCTGAAAGAAGCAGGACAAAGGAGCTATCTTAAAAGAACTAACTTCAAAGGAAGGAGGTCAAATAACCTGCTGTCGCATAACACATCATTACATTGGCATTCTCCTTGGCTCTTGCATTTAAACTTTGTAGAGAGGATAAGGATACTAAAAAATAACACTCGGAGTTTCCACTTCCTATTAGTTACTGTGCTTTACTGGAAGAAATTGATATCTGTGAATGTGTCATGGGATGCAATATTACTGACAATTTTATCTGGAAAGAACCGGCACATGTTTTTCCCCTCTCCCATCCCTATGCGTATGTTTTGTGACACAGGGTTTTCTCTCTTTTCCTGCATTCAAGAGCATGTCCAGTCTAACTGCCAAAGCCTATTTGTTCACAGAGATAAGCCTAGTCTTCAAACAATCAGTGCAGAGAAATTTTTGAAAATCATATTATATCAAAAATCTTTAAAATCAGCATTCAAAATCACTAGCCAAAACTGAAAACAGCAAACTTCCTTCAGACACTCCATCATACCCCTTCCTCTGAAAGTCATGATTGCCTTAACCAAGCTAAATTAGCATCTCAGAGGTGATTTCATGTGGCAGAATTTAAAATATATCAGTTTGAAAATACTTCTGTGCCACAGGAGGTTTGTATTTTTAGCATTTTATTCTCCCTGACCAGACTGCGTCTCCTATAGTCTCCACATACATGGCCATACTGTATCTCAGAAGTACTACGATTTTCCAGCAGCACCATTTCCCTGTAAAGTAGCACATAAGACACGTAAGTACCTCTTAGAGTACACAGGAGAGACTTAGGTTTGTCAGACTTCTAAGTTTGGTATAACTAATTGCACAAGACAGGCACAGTGCATTGCCTGCAGTGCGCTCCCTTGCTTTCCTAAATGTGATGTCTGACTTTTCTGCTGTACTACCAAGTGAACAGTGCTCAGAGAAGTCCCTTGCAGCCCATACATATCACAATCAGTGCCCAGGCACACTCCCATCACCTACACAAAATCCTGGAGGAGAGAAGGGAGCCATTTGTTCATTCCCACCTTTTTAACATTATAGGTTCATGGCTAGGGCACAGGTGTAGAAGGATTGGGACACAATGTCGCATTGCCTCTTATTCCTAGTGGGACTTAAACCCACTCAGTAAGTGCTTAAACAGTGTTTGCAGACCTGGCTTTCATATCATGGTCTGATGAGCGTGCATTCAGATGAAGATGGAATAGATGCCACAGAAGAAATAAAAGTATTTCCAATACATAATTTTGTAGCCCTTTGTTATTGGTAATTAACAAATAACAATTGTTAATTTTATTTGGTAATCTTCTCACCTAACCTACCTGGTATTATGGATCCTACCTGCAGGAGCTGTAGCCTTTGCATCCACTGCCTTATTGCAGTCTCATCCAGCAACTTTCTCAGGTTTTATTTTTTTCCTTTTCTCTCCTTAAATACATGTTCTGATAGAAAATATACTGGTCTATGAGAACTTCTTCATTTCTTTGTGGAAACCATTACTCTAAAACACACAAGCAATGACCTACTAGTGAGCATCCACAGTTAACACGCCAGCCAACCATCTTGGTTTCAGAGAAGTTTGTCTCTGTAGTGTGAAAAAGAAAATGCGTGAGTCAGCCATGAGAGAATGAAAGCCAAGGTCAGGGCAATTCCCAGGAGCTCTCCCTGGTTACAATAAAGGAAGCTTGCAAAAAGCTGGAATTAAATTAATCTAAACAGATGTTAATGTAACTGAGATTCGAAATTGGCCCTGAACATACCTCTGTGGAGATATTATACTTCTAGGTTAAATGTGAAAAAAATGTTCTTTTGTAATTATCATCTCATTGTTAGGCAGCAGATCTTACTACAAACATTTGATGTTTGTCACTGACAAGAAGGTTTTATCCTTCTCACATGATGTGACACAATCTCTGGCCCCAGACTCAGAATATATCAGCTGATGTCAACACTTTCTCCTTCCATGTTCTAAATATTGCTGATCTGGCCAAGTTTCATTTCACTGAAAAGACCACTTTCTTTCCTGACTTTGTGGAAGAGAGAAACTTGTTAGGGTTCAGACATGATACCTGCATCTCTGTCCATTTAGACTGCAACCTCTGCAGTTTTCAGCTGAAAACTTCCCTACATCACAAGGAAGCCAGGCAGAGAAATGTGAATTTGCTGTTGGGCTACAAACTCTTAACTTCATTGCCTCTTCTTCTCTGACCGTGTCTTGTCTCTTGCTCGGGATCACTCTGCCAAAAAAGGTACTCCTGGAAAGAGCTGCAAGAGTGAAATAAAATCTTTACAAACATTGTGCTGAACCAAAATACTGAATTTCAAGATGTCATTCCCATCCCCTTTAAGTCAGTCCCGCAAAAGTGCTGAGTTAATGTTTATGATAAACATTTAATTAGGATAAACGTTTTTTTGAGTTGCAGCCAAAACAGAGCTCAGAGCTCAAAGCTCAGAGTTGCCACAGCAACTATATTAAATGCAAGTGATACAACAGGGTGTCTGACAACCATTAGTTTCTGTCTTCTCTGATCCTATCTAATGTACATGGTTTCCACCTCAGGGTGTTCAGGACACGCTTATTTGGTTTCGTTCAGTGTCTTTCTATGTACACAAACGAATATTTTGTTCTATATCCCTTTTTTATGAATTAGTCTAAATCAAAACACCTCCAAGAAAAAAAAAAAAAATGTGTATGAAGTTACCTGTCACAAGTAGTTTTTCCACTCAAATTTCACTTTATTTGTCTTCTCAGAGTTCCTCCTTTATATGTTCTCCTTCATTTATCTTCCTTACGTTGTGCTTCCTGTTCGTCTGCAGGAGTTATTGGCACTATAATAACAGGGTATTCTTTTTTCACTTAGGATGCGAACAATATTGTGCTCCTTCACATGAAAAGACTTCCTGAAAATATAGAAAATTTGGTTGAGGGATTCAAACATGATGACTCTGAGAACTCACTGGCTACACTGAGGAGTTTACATGGGTTTTAGAAATTAGCCTGCTCTGAGAATGTCTCTGTACAAATCTGAGTATTTTTTAGGCAGGAACCACAAGATCAGGAAACTTCAAAGCATAGCAATACATTTGAAATGGCAAGATGTTTTAACAGGAAGTCCCTTTTGTGGATAGGCGACTTCCAATACTAATTTCTTATTCAATTAAGCTCTTTCCTTTGGGCCAAAAGGAAAATTACTTCACACGAGGAATTTCAAGTTGGCCCTTTGGAGGGCACATTCTGCTCCTGGCGAAAGCAAGCGAGAGGGAAGAAAAACCACGTAATGGAAAATGTTGTATGCTTTCTCCTATAATTGAAGCTGTTGGTCAGATACTCTAGGGTAGCAAGTTGCTTTTGCTTTAGGCCCCATGCTCACCTGGAGTATTATCTGGGTGTAACCAAATCCCTGTCCTTCACTGTGAATGCTGCATAACTCAGTAGGTATCTAAGAATATGGCAAAATGGGAAAAGAGAGCCACAGGGCTCAGCAGGGAAAGAGCAGGAAGAGAAGGAGGGAGAAGGTGCAAGAAGGCAGACATGGGGTGTGAGCTCAGGAAGGGGCACAAGAAAGAGGCAGAATGCTGCCCCAGGCATTTCATCTTGGTCTGGTCCCATGGGATGGGTGAAGGGGGCTCCTGGCTGGACTAGTCTGGATCATCCAGACTAAGGCTTACTAATAAAGGGAAAAGTCTCCATGGCAAAGCAGGCCTTCCACTGGGGAATTCCCCAAACATCTGCTCTGCCCAAAGCTTCCCTTTTCTCAAGATGCCAAAAAAAGCAGGGAGGGGGGAAGGGAAACAGACTTTCATTATTTCAGTCACCATTTTGGACTGAAATGCAATATACAAATTTTGTTCTAATTTTCGGTTCCCACACCCTTTTTCTTCACCAGATAGGAACTTTTGGCTTAGGTGCTGCCAATAATCTTCCTCATCTGTACCAGCTTCAGTTTTCCAACCACCCCCATCACTTTTTCATCCACTCTGGTATAATTTATTGCTATAAGTAGTATAACTTACAACAGTACCGTGCTTTCCACCTCTGAGTTCACCATTTGTCCAGATATGGAAGGATTTTGGACTGGTAAGTCGGAAGTGGCTCCATTCCCCTCCCTGCCCACTCAGCAGCCTGCAGCTGGTAAAACACATGTACCTAGGCCTGAATACATCCTTTTTCCTCTGTGCAGGTATGCAAAAGAAGTAGACAGATCCGCATGGAAAAGGCAACCCAGGTACAACTACCTCATGTAGCTGCAGTTTACCCTTGTTTAATAAAGAGAAGACAAATGCTCTTCTTTGATGAATCCATCCACAGATATTACCTGCACCTATGCTGTAATTCTCCCCTTATGAAATTCTCACTAACTCCCCTTCTTCACAGCAGCACAGTTCAGCTCCACTCACACACAAGTGTTTTGAAAGACCTCAGTGCTTTCCTTTTGCTTGATGTTTAAACCAGGAACTTCAGCCTGTGCACATTCCCTGTATTGGAACAAGGGCTATGGTTCTGATAGATGTCCAGGATATTACAGACTAAACCAGTATGAACATTTATTTCCAGTGAACAGGTCTTCATTTAACAAAATTGCATGCATATTATGAACTTAAGAAAAGAAATATCTGAATTATATGTTTAATTAATCCTCCGGAGACAATAGTCCAACAATACATGTGTTCAATGTTATTATTCCTGTGTCCAGAAATTACAGTACAAACTGATCATTTGAGGCAAAACTAAATCCCTGTTGGCAAATGGACAGCATTTGTTGACTAGCTAAATAAATTGTACATTTAGTTTGCCAAAAATGTCTGATGGGCCAAAAAAAGGCCTTTTTGAAATCATTCCGTTTTGGAAAAGAGAAGTACTAAAAGATCGTAATGTTTTTGTGGAAAACATTAACCCCAAAATTTGAAACAGCTGAAGGATGTGCAGAAGTGATGCTGTTACTCATACCTTATTTTACTGGAATTTCAGGGTGGTAGATTTCGAGGCATATCAGTCAGGCTGCTGTGACCTGGCTTTAGAACAGCAGCTGGTCCTCTCTTCATACCCAGGACAGGTCTTCACCTTTTTTACTGTGAGGCTCCAGGGGAAATCCTGGCCAGCCATCAGGCCTTGCAGTAGCATCCCTGCACCCTGGAGGGAGTTTCCCATGCCCGAGACCTGGAAGGCGAATGCTAAGAAACTCTGAGCTGGAAAGAACAATGGGGATGGGAATTATTGCAGGATTTTTCTTGACTTCATCTTCATAGTCAGGGCCTGGGAAACACAGGGGTAGGACCCTCTACAGAGAACTTAGTCAGAAGCAAGGAGAGTGAAGCCTGAAGGTGCTCCCCAGGCTGAGCACATAACACAGCAATAGCAGGACAGCAATTTGACTATTTTCCTATTGCTATTTGATTGTTAAGGGGTAACTAAATAGGACCTCACAGATTTTCATTTACTTCTTTTTAGTTATTCAGATAAATCTGAAGAAGTTTGCTTAGGCCATGATTTACCACTGAAAATATCCCGAGATTACTGTTTTTAATGGTTATTTTATATCCCTGTAGCTCCAAAGTGTGTCTCCTTGCTTTTGGGGGATGGCAATACTGACTTACAAGAGGAACAAGAGGAGAGCACAAAGAAATCTGAACAATATTTTGCTTCTTGCATGGGTAATTTATTTTCTAAAAAAATAATAATTTCATGTTGGTCAAAATAAACAGGGGGTTTTAGATAGATTTTAAATTAATTGTTCCAGTATCTCCTTACAACAAAATATTTTTATGTTCTCAATTTGAAAAGTTTGAAATGAAAGGGAATTTTTATCTCAAGCTACATCAAAGTTGGCCAAACACAAAACCGGGGATGTCAAAGAGCACTCCTGTTTTACTGAGGAAGAAATGAAAGTACACCTTTATAGTATAGAAACTTAAATTTCTTTTGAATTATGAGCTTCTACTGAACTAAAAAAAAAAAGTATTAATTTTGAGAGCACCATTTTATCTTATACAGGACAATGAAGGTAAAATATCAAGGAACATTAAGTTTTTCTATTTCTTTCAATGCAAATTATAGATACATGAAATGTTTATTAATATTTCAACACTGCAAAAAAAAAAAAGGCAAAAAATACAATTTTCTATACTTCCCCAATCTTTCCCCAGACATTAAAATAACTGCTACACCACAAACTTCAAGTCAAAAACATATTTATTTATGGTAATTTTCCTATGCCATTTCCTATGACTGTAGATGTTGGGTTACTCTACAACACAATATTTTCCTTTCAAGAAATGAGAACTAGGTGGCCTTTGCTAAACAAAAGTCTGGTCCTAAAATATTCTCTAATGACATGAGAGAAAGGGCTTTATTCAAGTGGCCACTTTGTAAAACTTAAGATTTTGAGGGAACAGAAAATAAAACCCAGTTTTAACTAGGTTCTAATGGCCCCTCACTGGCTGTAAGAGAATTGGTCCAATTACACTGTGACCAGTTCCATTGCATATCAATAGCTGGAGCCTCTAATAACACCAATAAACCATTTCTTTTGTTTCCTTTGTTAAACTGCTTGGCTCGAAGCTATAAACTGGGGACAGCAGCATCAAGTGCCATCCTATGCTTGTGAAATCATTATGGGGCACAGAACATTTTGGATGTCCACTCTGCAAAGGGCATCTCCCTACATTGAACTACATCTCCTCACTTGCCTGTTGTTCTTGCTGTTCACACTCCAAGAAAGGGTAGAATTAAAAGATTACCAACTTTAGATCCAAATGGAATATACTCCTCTTCTCCTCTCACTCTGACCAAATATAGCCTTTGGGTTTCCAACTGACCTTATACTGTGACTTGCTCTTAGATAATCAGTTAATTAAAAGGTGACGTATTACAAATATCAAAACTTAAAATAACTTTAGTCGTCTAAAAAAAGAACTGATAGCTTTTCCTCAGAGGAAAAGTACTAGTAGCTTACCAAGAAAGCTTAACCTCCAAGGCCAGTCTAGCTAACTATGGCCTTAGGGACTAATCCTTGTAAAGTCTATCTGGAGAATGTCCTAATTCCAGTGCCTGCTCTTCACAATCAGCCTTCTGCTTTTTTCCCCACCCTTGCATCCGTTTAGTGTCCTCATTTGCTTTCTAATGACTTTCTAAAGTGAACTCTGATCTGGTTTCTTTCCCAGATGACCTTTAGCTGGCTTTCCTTTCCATTCTCCCCTACATGATGGCAATATGAGCCGTAATGCTCATCTCAATATGAGTATCATAGCAATACCATATGTTCCAGACACAGAGCAGGTAACCAACAACAAGGCTGAGCCATGCCAAAACACACCTGCAACTTCCCAAAAGAGTAGGTGGAGCTGAGTAGACATCTGAACCACTTCTGCACTTCGAAACAAGTAAAGCTGCTGAAAGATTTTAGCCCTGGCAGCCAGGGCCAGTGCTTCCAATGCAGTTTCCTGCAGAGCTTGATGCTTTTCTGAACTTCCAATAACAGGGTAGTGTTAAAGATGAGGCGGTGACTCTGTCCTGGACAAGGTCATGTGCCAAACCAATAGTTTCAACTATTTCTATCAGTCTGATTCTTTAAACTGCAAGTACTAAGAAACCCTTGTTCTTCTTGGAATCAATCATCAGATCTGTTGTGCAATTACCACAGAGCTACTTTCATTTGGAGAGAAATGCAGCGACAATAGCCTGATTTCTGGTATTGTGTTTATTGTTTCACCTTCAGAGTATGAGCATAGTTTCTTAATTGCAGCCTTTAATTCAGGAGATTTTATCACTTCAAATTTGTATTCCTAAGAATGGAGATGGGGCAGAGAGCATCCCTGCAGAGGCAGATGCACAATGTAGAGCATTGTCTTGGGCTCTGTGTCTCATATCTCCCAGGAACCCTTGGAGAAGAAGCCTGAGGATCTCTAGTGGTATGTGGACCAATAGCCAAAAAGCAGGAAGCCCAAAGTCCTCACAGAAGGAAGTGAAAATACTGCAGTGTTGTAATCAGTGTAACATTATGTGTACCAGAACATAAAGGCAAATGAGACAGTTCATCTCTGTTGTAACTTCTTGTAACATTCCAGTTTTCAAGTGCAAACTCTTTAAACAATTATGTCTTGTAGCTAAAAGAGCTTGTTGAAGGAGCCTTGTGGCAATGTTAATTCTCTCACATCCTGACACACTGACCTGAAATGACCAATTCCTCTTACAGCATCAGGCGTCTTACTAACAGGGAAATCTTTGATAGCAAGAACTTGACGACCTGGCAATACCACAAAAGTGAAAAACTCCTTGCTTAAAAATAAGTTGGGTTAAACAGATACACCTATGCTAACAGCTAAGTACCTGTTTACACTTATTAGTCACCTCATTAAAAGTATTACTCTAAATAACGTGCCATTTATATTTGTTAAACCCATTTCACAGGAAGCTTAACTAAAGAGGAAAGAGGTTAAAGGCCAGATTTTAACCTCTGCATAAGTAGGTGGCTAATCAGGGCTTCAGACAAGCATGGTGGAGGGGGAGGCCCTGAACCAGGACAGATCTAAAAGGCACATGCGTGCGTAATCGCCTCTCCAGTGCTTGAGCTTGAGGCATCTTGTGGGAGAAACAAGAACTAGCACAACTGGGAATACCTTTTACTGCTCTGGGAATAATGCTTTTCTCTTTATGGGCAGGCTTTTAAATTATCTCTCCATATAGCATATTAACAACCTGGGTTTTTTCCTGAGTGCTGCTCCACATATGTGGTGTGCCTGCAGATGCTGTGCAAGTTGTTCCAGCTCCCCACAGCCCTGCCAGGTCTCTCCAGTCCTGACTTGCACACTATCCTGCTCCTCTTCTTTCCACAGCAGAGGTTACCAGCTGTGGGACACAGCTTTATATTCTAGGAACTATGATGTTATTAACAAATCTATTTTTCCATGTAACTTGAGAGAGCAGTAAAAGGCAAAATCTCAGTTAGCACAGATCATTGAAACTCATTTGTGATGGGGAAGTTTCATGATACTGTGCAGAACAATGTTGATCACTATCAAACAGGAATTTAACTATCAAAACCCAGGCACTGGTGGAGACTCAGCCAGCCCTCTCCAAGCCCTGGTCTCCAGAACGGCTAGATGAGAGAAAAATTTCGAAATGAAATGGCTTGAGTGCTATGTAGATCACTATTCAATTTTCAGTGGGTTTGGGGTTTTTTATGGGTACTCTTGAACCAGATTCCAAAAGGCCCTTAATGGGCATGAGGAGACAAGTAGGACTGAAGTCACTATTCCTTCCACCTCCCCAGTTCTGAGCCAAGCTGTGAGACAGCGTCCTCAGAGACTGACAACTGGCACAAAACAAGCTGAAGGAGCATACAGGTGAGGATGGGAAGCAGTGGGCATGGGGAAGGGCAGAGTGAGACCTTCCCCAGCAGTGGCTCTGAGCTGTTATGTCAGCTTTCTCCACTCTTAGGCGCATCCACACCCACCACACTGGAAGCCCTTGTTCAGCTGTCATCAAAACCCCAGAAGGTGTTTACTGGCCAAAAGGTTTTGAGGTTTTTAGCTTCAGACCTGTGTGCAATGCCAAGGTTGTCCTGACACAGAAGGCTGAGGAACTTCATGCCTACCCCACAAAGTGAGTTGAGTTGGCTTCCCAAATAGGAGGTAACATGGCAGAGTCAGGAAGGAAGAGCTCTAGGTTCTTTATCCTGGTCTCAGGATTATTTCATGCTCACTGGTGGAGAAGTACATTAGGAAGACTCTTGGGTGAGGGCCCTTACAGCTACCCACAGCAATGAAGAGAGACAACTCAATGTTCTTGCAGAGTTGCAAAAGAAAAGGGTCATTCTTAGTCAGGTGCATGGGTCATCACAGAACGGTTTACACCTTGCACAGTGACAGATCCAGAGCAAAGGAAGCCAGATAGCTCACAGTTAGATTCTGGAGGACCAGAAACCACAAGGTACAAGTTGGCTAACTCCAGGCAGCTATGGGAAGAACATCTGCAGATGAACCCACTCTGAAATGCCAAATTCACCTCAAGGACTCAACAAGCATCACAAGCCCCTCACCCAGGGATTGGGAAGTCAGGTATCAGCAGGTGTTGTGCCATTTAACCTGTAGGGAATTGTGTTCTCTGTTGGCTTGGACCTGTCAAACCAGGAAAGTTATTTATGTTTGTGCTTCACTCAGCAGTGTGTGCAAGAGAGCAGAAATGTGAGCTGTGTAGATATCTTCTGTCCGTGCCTAAGCACAGCCAAAATAATTACCAGATGGTGAAAGTGACCCACAAGAGAATCCCAGAACTCCATACTAAACAAGCTAAGATAAAATTATTATCACACAGGTAAGGGGATAACAACAAAAGGCTTCATTAAAGGAAAAGGAGACTTCTAATCTTCTGTACAGGGTCTAGTTTCTCTTGTTGGAGATAATAGAGCAATGTGTAAGAACAATAATGGAGTAAGGAGTAGAAAAGTCCTAACCTTCCTTTTTGAAATACCTTGAAGTGTGTTACTGGACATATCAAGACCACTCATAAGGGGTATGAATCACTCTTTACCAGAACAAAGACAAGAGGTTTGCTTTTTTTTTTTCAGCATAGTTGTTTCTAGCGAATTTCATCTGTTTACCTCAGAGCTGGATTATAGACATACTGAAAAATTACATAGCTTCACGTAGGTTAAAACATTATTTTCAATAAAGAGTCCAAGTTAATAGAGTTTATATAAGATATAAATTGTTTCAGGAGGTTTTTAAGAGGGAGAAAGGTATTTCAGTAACTCTAAATTTACAAGTATACCATATTACTACTAATCTATCATTAAACTTCTAAAACCTCTTCAGTATATGAGAGAGGAGATGGTGACTTACTAGTTTTCTGACTGAGGTCTTGTGTCATGTTTCCTGACTGGAGTTCTGGGGATGCCAGGAGACAGTAGAGCCTGAGCAGCACTGGGGAAGAGGAGACAGTGCCAGTCCCAGCCACAGGACCCCACAGTGCAGAGTGTCCAGAGGACATCAGCTGAGTGAGCCCAGAGATTATCTCTTCAGGAAACACAGCAACATCTCTCTTTTTAGAAATGTCTTCTCGCCAGAAAAAATAACTTGGCCCAAATACCCTCCCACATTTCAGTAATCTGCCCTTACTCTCCAAAATATGAGAGAGAAAAAGAGGGAAAATTACTGGTGAAGTCACAGGAATATGAAAACCACTTTGAGTATGAAGAGATAATTCAGCAGAGACTGCACTGTTGCTGCTGATTTTTGGTACAACATACTCAGGTACCAACAAGATTATAAAACACAGATAGATGCCTAGATAATCAGTCAGACAGACAGAGCTTATTTGTTTTCTTGTTTTTTTCTTTTGTTGATTTGAAGCCAAAGATCCAAGCAAAGATCTTCACAAAGATCTTACATTTACAGCACTGTGTAAATTGTATTCTCTCCCACAAAATTGTCTGAGAGGCTGAGGAAGACAAAGAGAACTAAAGTATTTTTAGAGCTTTTTTAATAAAGAAGTATTTGGAGTACATTTTCCATTCAATCTACATGCAGATCAGCCTTTATAATAACACGTTATATTTAGAAATTTTCAAAGAAGAAAACACTTCAGAGAAAGGATAAGTCTGAGGAGCCTTAAACAAATATTTTTACACCATTTTACTTTCTTCCAGAAGTTTCTTGAAGAAGACACTGGATTTTATAATTTAATTCACATTTATAGAAGCTGACAGATTTAAATTCTGAAATGGCTCTGTTTCTTAGTCCAAGGGCTCATACACCCCTGTGTCACACAAGCATCTGTTTAGTTACTGAATCTCAACTGTGCAAATTGGGCAAAGTTTCAGGCTTTTGTTTAAATTTTCCTGTAAGAATTAGGTCAGTTCTAATCTTCACATTTTAATAACTTCCTTTTCAACTGAAATTCAAATTGCTGAGAAGCTTTGTAGGGGAGAGTATTCCCATAATGATCTCATTTAAATAACCTGAGAAAAATAACACATGTTTCACTCAGTGCAGGTAAGCAGGATGCAGATGAGTGGTCTCATGTCTTTCCACCAGGCTGAATCTGACTTGCTTTGGATTTAAGGTTAGGATGAGCAGGATTGTTGACACTGGGTAATTCAGATCATCCCTGTGTTAGGCCTGGGAACAGACAGTGCACCCCGGTGAGATATCTCCACATGACAGAGAGACTTGGGTGGAGAGATGGCCACCCCTGTAGCCCCAGGTACAAGTACTTTGCCTGTGCAAGAGATCGAGGACAGACAAATTCCCTAAAGAGATATAGTAGGTGCATTCTGCTAATTCCTGAGACCCATAACACAGGCTGTGAGATACTCAGTCATGTTTCCTTAAGGAAAATGATGCATGGAAAGATAATAGCAACAGATATGCTAACAACATCTATATGGTCCAGCAAGGGGGTTTTCCTCTCACAGGGTGCCAGACCCCTCAGTCAGCCCAGTGTGAGGAGTGGTGAAAGCAGCAAACTCCCTTCTTCACAAGGGGCTGTAGTTCAGTTCCTCACAAACGAATTCTCTGAGATCTTTCTGAAGCAACAGACCTGTCAAAGAAGCTAAGCCCATCCAACTCTTATCACACTGCAAGGAACCAGGTACCCACTGCTTGAGGAAGCAGAGAGATGGACAGAGGAGAGGACAGAAGGAGAAGTGGAGAAGGGAGGAAGATGGATCCATCCCAGCTTTCTATCTAGCAATGGCTTGCCATTAGGTTGACAGCTCTTTGTCTGTAAGACCTGTAAAGATCTTCAGAAAAACACTAAAAAGAGCTTGCATTAACTGGCCATCTTTTCAGTGACCTTTCCTCTGTCAGTGCAGGCCTTCCACTGCCTCACCTGTAATGACTGACACCCTGAGGGGTGCAGAATCCTTTCCCACAACACGGAATTGCAAGAAAAATCCAAGCAGATGCAGCAGTTTGCATCTAAGGAAGGTTGTCCTCATTCTTGTCCCACTCTTGACTAGAGAGAAGCCCCACTAAAACTGATAATTAAACCTTGCCAGGCAGACAGAAGATGCAGGTGAACCACCAGTTCTTTTCATAAAGGGCATGGCTTTGTTTTCAAAGATGCTAAGTAAATTACTCCATCAAAAGAATGTTATAGAGACATTTTTAGCCTCAAAAGTTATACATTAATTTTCTTACTGCACAGTGTGTTTATTTTTTCCCCATCTGGCTGGTGCTGAGAAGAAGTTTCTTGCACAAGATACAGTGTCTCAGAGTCCAAATCAGAAAAGGAAGCCCAGGGTCTAACCATTCTTTGAATCCATCTTTCACCCATGATAGCCATGGATCAGCTCTGTTTGATTTTGCTTCTCCTTAGATCCTCTGTTGTTCAGAAACAGAGAATTTTGGACACTTGGAAACAGAGTCATCTAATCTGCTCTCCCAGGATATGAGTGGTGCCATGAAAGGCACTAGAAACAGAAGTACACAACTATTCCCTGTCTCAGAGTGATGCAGAACTGCTTTAGAGGCAGGACTACAGCAGATTAGAGCTACAAGTCTTGTACTTTAGCAGTCTATGCTGCTGGCAGTCTCAGCCCTCTCAAAGCATTCCCATCTACCACTGGCTTGCCAGTTCATGAGCCTTGTCAGGTGCCCTCTCACATGCTGCTCTACAAAAAAACATGATGTCCAGAGAGACTGCTTTGCACACTCCTTGATGACATTTTTCTGAGTTCTTACCCTCACTCCAGTGCCTCACCAGCCCAGACACAATGTTCTAAGAGCTCTCCTCACCAGAAGAAGGCAAGGAGCACCAGCAGGCCATCACACACTCTGAGCTAATTCTGTGGGCCTGAAAAATTTGGCAGTCAGGTAACTGTAGGACCTGTTTCCAATGCCTGGCCCTGCCACATCTCCTTGCAGGATACCCCTGGTCTCCATCTGTCAGCTTCTTCTTGGGTGCCTCAAGGGAGCAATGAGGGCAGCTGAGTTGCCCTGCCAAGTGTCACCTGTTCTGTTCCCCTGTTTTCTACCCACGTTCTCTCCTCTACACCTCTGTTTATAATTTTTGCCACTTGTGATCACTTAGGTATTTTTCTTCCCCAGTGTCTTCTATTCACCTCTCCTCCCCCTGTGAATGTTTTTTTAATTTTTTTTTAATATGTTTTGTTTTGTTTTAGCTTCCTTTGGGGATGGGCTGCTTCTCATACCTATAACAAAAACAAACAAACATGGGGACAGGGGCCAAAAGCAGATAACTTTGGAGGGGTACAAAACATAGAAAAATACAGCAGTATTTTCCTGGTACACTTTCCCAACAATAACACTCTCCTAGCCTCCAGCAACTTACAGGTCAGAGATGTAAGCAAACACTTTTTTCTGAGACACTGTTCATCAGAATTCTCCTTCTTTAGTAAGCCACAGTGGAGCTTGTTGTATTATCTCCCCAAAATAAATTAATATTAAAGGTTATGTCTGGCTACGGCAAACTACTGGGTGAATAAGGCATGCTGCACCATGCCCATAAATGAGACAGAGCCATGATGTCCTTGGAGAGAGAACAGAACTTTTATAAAGCCACGGAGGTTCCTGTAAAAAGCTTCATTACAAATGCAGACCGTCTGCCCATAAACCAAAAGTCAGTTCCTGCCAATTTCCTTGTACACTTCTAGTTCCTGGTACTGGGTTTCCTTTCAGTAATGAAATGGAAAATGAAAGAGCATGAAGGGGCAGCAGTGGCATGCTCTAGCAGACAGATACATATGAAGAATAAAAATCTTGCCTTCTTGAAGTTAGCAGAATGTTAACACTGACTTCATGGGGCCAGAGTTTCAGTCTGATCTGTACAAGCTGCCAGGCAATCTCATCAGCCTTTGGAAAGTGCTGCTACGCTTGTTATTTGTAGTATTTTCAGCAATTTTAATGACATTAAGCCTTAGGGGGTGAAGCCCCAGGAAACAGAAGGATGCAGACAGCCTGAGTGATAGTATCATGAGCCCTGTTAACTCTCTTTGCTTAAATCAATACCCTCAACTGCTCCATGCAGAGATGCAATGAAAGGAACAACACAAAGCTACCATCAGGACCTTGAAAGTTTTTTGAGGGAAAACAAGCAGAGATCAGCCACAAACTGATGGTCTGGTCTGACCAGACCACCTTTTTTTATTTTTTCTTCTCTGTGTTGAGAAGTGTTGAAAATTCACCCCTGAGCTTGCACTCAATTTCTGGATCAGTCTTATGAAAATTTATCTTATTTACATTTTTTCTATTTCCATAATACCTAACCTAACCACATCTTGTTAAAGAATTTTGGGCACGTTATATGCAGGTGCCTAACTCCAGCATAAATATTTACAGCAGTGTTGCCACTTTAGAGTTTTCACATATGGCCTTTTTAGGCAGTAATTTATGTGTGTTTTAACTCTTCTGATGCATTAGAGCATGCAGGTGAAATTTCTCTTTAAAAGTGCAAAGAGTGACATCAGGTATTGCCTAATAGCTAGAATATGCTGCATGTAACACCCATGCTGTTTTGGGATCAAATCCTTCAAGTATTCTATGCCTGGCCCTAATAATGTCTTCTTTAGATTTCCATAGCCTGACACATATGCTGCTTTCTTTTACAGTCAATTTTTTTGAAAGTCCTCCCATTTGTCCCACTTCATTCATTGGCAAAAGACCCAACTGAACCAAATGGCAAAGGAGGCAAGCACAAGTCTGCAAGGAGAACTTATAAAACCACCTATATCTTTAAAAAACTAGCTTTGAGGAACACATGCAGCATTTATTGTGTGAATAGAGGTTTGTGAAGGACCCAAGTCCTTTTACTAACTAAATGTAAGTAAGAATTTAACAAAAACACTCCTGAAGTTTAAAGAAGTGAAGCTGGTGATGGCAGAGATTAATGTTCAGGTTCAGGGAATCCACTTATTAATTTTGTTAGGCTGAAAACAATGGTTAACAGTTTCCAAAATAGCTGAACAATGTCAGCAAACATTTGCTTTGACTGAGCTGAGACCCTCCCTTGCCCTAAGATCAGCTCTGGGACACTTTCAGAAAGGCTTCCTTTATCTCTTGACAGTGTGAAAAAAAAAGTTACCTGCAAATTGACTTGTGTGTGGAAGGAAGCTATCATTCATGCTAATGGAGCCCATCAGCGTGCTTTCACTGTACCATGATACCCTGGAGCAAAAAAATGTGAAGCCTGTTAAGCCCTGAGCTTAGCAATAGGATTTAACAACTCTAAAATGCCTACCTTCCTCTGTACACATGTTGTCGACCACTACCCCACACATTTCTCTGTTTCTGTGACAGCTGGTCCATGTAAACTAGCTCTTAAAAGATTTTATGTTGATTTTTATGCTCTGGGATCTGTTTTCTTAAAATAAACCTTACAAATTTTAAAAAGCAAAGAGACAATGAGAAACTACAGTAGAAAACAGAGCAGAAAATTGTACAGAAAATTGTTTACAAAGCTCCCAGTAATTTGGTAATGTGAAGCATCTTCACTGCTCACTGTGCTCCTCAAATAAAAACTCAGTGAGCACATTTTGAAAGCATTAGAGATGGTGACTCCTGCAAAGAGATCACTTTTTTAAAATCTGAAGGCACGACAAGAGTTAATTCTAGACCACAAAGTCAGGCAACAAAAGCATGAAGGAGCTGGCCCCAACTGTGGAAAGGCTTTGACTGGGACACTCAGGTGGGTTAAGATGCAACAGATGTGCCTAAGTGGTGGGCAGCAACTTTGTTAGAGATAGTTTACCATTAATTGTTCATAATGCTAACGTGCAAGGAAGTGTTCAGTGCAGGGAAGAAATGGCTCTAAGCCATAATCAGCAAATGAGGAACATCAGACTATTCCCAGCCTGGCCTCCTGAGATCTGGAGTCATGCCAGCCCAAGATCTGACGCACCCCGTCTCAGGCCAAAGAAGGGTTGAGACAAAAGGCTCATTGGCAGACCCTCACATCTCAGGTCTCTTCTCTTACCCATAAAAGCTGATCACACCTCTCCAGGGCTGGTCCCATTGGCCCTTACCCTTCACAGGATCCTGTCCAATACTGTGAAAGCACCACCCTCCTTGTAATCCAACCAACACTGTGTACTGCTGGGTGAAAGTTTAAAAAAAAATTGAAGTCATGGTGATGGGAAAGGAAAAAAAAAATCTCAAGGATATTACAGAAATTAAAAGAGAAACAGAAAGATAAAAAAGATCAAGGGCAGGGCATAAGAGCTGTCCTCAAAGCTAGCACTGAGCAGATACCCTTCAGTTTCAAGAAAGACAACAATTTACACATCCCTGCACTGTGGATAGCCAGCAAAATGAGGCTGGTCAGGAGCAGGGCAAAAATAAGCAAAGCTTCCAGACAGAACATTTCATGAAAGCCTGCAGTGAAGTGTAATGCTCAGTCTTTAGAGCACATGAAACCAAGATTGCTGCCTGCTTGACAGAGGCAAGTGCCCTACCGAGACATGTGGGAGAATGAAAGAACCACAGAGTGGGCTGAGAGTTCCCCTTCCCTGCATGTTTTCAGAGATAGAAAGGGCTGAGGCTAAGTAGGACTCTTCCTCTGGAGTCTCTTTAAATGTCCCAAAGGTACAGTAAGTTAATGTGCAATGCCTCTGGGCAGGTTAAAGAGCATGAACCAAGATTTTCAGTGAACAAGCAATGCTTAGGACATGTATTCAATGCATTTTCAGCATTTTAGCCCAGGCCCATCTTTGCCAGTCCCACTGCACTACTTTGTGCAGGGATTCACTCACTAATCAATTCAGCTTGATCTCACAAAGTCTTTCACTGATATTTAGTTCTTCCCCTGGGTATAGCCAGCATTTCCCTTCTCCCTCAGGCAGCCTTGGACTCTAGGTCCACTGTGCACCACTCAGTGGGTAAGGCACCAAAGGACTCTGGGACACATAGGAGTTCCAAAGTCCACAGTGCCTGATGAAGGCTACAGAAGTCCTACCAGAAGGATAATAAGTTTTTTGAAAAATGATTCTTTTGCATCCCGTTGTACCATAAAAAGTACATTACAGACCATAGATTGTCTGGACATACAAATGAATTCCCAATGTTTAATCTATCTGAATGTCTTTCTTGTGGTTTTTTACTTCAGTGTAATCCTTCACTAAACATTTTTCAGCCATTAGCTCAGGACAATACATTTTTCATTATTAAACTGCCTCATGTTTTCATTATATCTGCACGTCAGATTTTATTTAGTGATATATCCGTGGGATCACCTCTCTTATTATTGGACTTGAATTTCTCTTCTGAGAAAAATAGTTATTTCAGATGAAAAGGGGCTCCTCGAAGTTAAATGGCCATGAAGTATATTATCAAAATAGCTATTCAGGGAAAGAGAAAAGGCAGCTTTGGGGTGCCTGAAAGAAATCTGGAGGGTGGAGAGAGATTATTTGCAAGGGCATGTGGTAACAGGACAAGGGGGAAGGACTTTAAACTGGAAGAGAGTAGGTGCAGATTAAGTATCAGGAAGAAATTTTTTACTTTGAGGGTGGGAAGGTCCTGGAAGACCAGGACCAGGAAGATCG
This sequence comes from Parus major, assembly GCF_001522545.3. Taxonomy (NCBI): domain Eukaryota; kingdom Metazoa; phylum Chordata; class Aves; order Passeriformes; family Paridae; genus Parus; species Parus major. The sequence goes on along the minus strand of NC_031770.1, from coordinate 69,988,852 downwards.
GTCCAGAGAAGTTGTGGAAGTGTTCAAGGCCAGGTTGGATGGGGCTCTGAGCAATCTGGTCTAGTGGAAAGTGTCGCTGCCCACAGCAGAGGATTGGAACTGGATGGTCTCCAAGGTTCCTTCCAACCCATACCATTCTACAAACCCATGACGCTATGATTCTATTAGTCTTGCCAGATCCATGACAATATGTATGAACTGAAATGATAGCAAAGTACTTTCATTTATGAAGAGGGAACCAAACTAAAAGTCACCTCTTTGTGGAAAGGTGCTACATGTAGCTGGAGGAAACTCCTTACCCATGGGAAGAGCTGCCCAAACAGACAAGCCAGATAAAAGGTGTGAGAAAAGAAGTGTTGCTGGCCCATATTACGAACTGCGACTTGAGTCACAGGATGAGTAAGTGATCCAGAAAAGGTCACACAGGAAATCTGTGTCATGGTTGGTTATTAAACCCAGATTTCCTGATTTGCCACTGAATCCCATAATTACAAGACCATCCTTCCTGTCCTTTTTAACTCTATTTGTAAAGTCCCTCACTAATTGGACAATGCTTTATGGGAACAAAAAAGCCTTCCATGCACCCGGCAGCATGATCTCAGGTGACTCCCACCATTGGATTCTTGTCCATGTCCCAGAAGCCTGGCTGAGAACTTGCATTTCCTCATCCACACCAGGCTGCCTGCCCACCCTCACACAGGGTCCTCCCTCAGTCTGTGCTTTGCCCCACTCCCTCACACCACCTTCTCCTGGTCCTTGGCCACTGCTCACCTCACAGTCCTCCACAGCGGCATCTGAACCAGCTCTGCTGCTGCCATTGTGTTTGATGGGGTTTCCTCTCTTTGTGAGTTGGGGTCTGGCTAGTGGGGTCTGATCAGAGAGGAGGCCTTGGTGATCTTCAGGGCTGATGTTGTGGTGCATGTAGTGAGTCTGCTTGAAATAAAAAATGGGGTTGTAGCATGAACAGGCTGGCTAAATCTTATCCCTCATACTTCAAGTGAAAGGAGAAAAAAATACTAAAGATGTCCAGTGGGGAAATGATCTACCCAGAAGGCTTCTACCAGCAAGGGGAGGAGACCTGGGGCTCCAGGAATTTTCTGGAAATTTCGGGAATTTAGGGAACCCAAGCCGCACCCTCCTAGAATTCAGGCTGCCCTTGGAGTGCCAAATGTCTTTGACAAGCTGTCATCAGGAACCTGAGGGGGTGAGTTTTCTCTTTTTCCTTTTCTGAAAATCAGAAAACGAAGGAAGTTGGGTTGGGACTCCTGTGAGTAAGAGATGTGAGGAAAGGGAATGGACACAACTCAGCCTTACCTGGGAAAGAAAGCAACTGACAGCAAACTGAAAATATCTGAAATACCAAGTTAAACAAGTTGATAATTATACAATCTCACAGATTTCCATAAATTGCTGAGGAAGACTCATCAGATCTACAGATGAAGAAAAGAATTTCAGTTCATTCTTAATGGTCTTCTGAGAGGTTTACAATTTGGTTTTGGAAATGATAAAGGAGTCAGTAGTGGAAATAATGAGAAGGTACAGACAGGCAGCTCTCCCTATGGGAGAAGCAGCAAACTCATTTTCAAGTTTAAAAAAACAGAGCCATATGGCTAGATGGTAATGCAGGTCTGAACCCTATTTAATATCAGCATTAACACTATAGAAGCTGTTGCTATAGTAGTGACATCTGGAAGAATCCTTCAAATAGATTATTCTCTAACCTGGATGAAGGATTCTGCCAGTCTGTCTGTCAAAGAAAGCCTTCAGAGCAAATCAATAGCAAAGATCTTGTTACCTGAATGCAATGTATTTAGTGGCTAATCAGTTTGACAACATTAGAAACACAAGGAGAGAAGAAAAGAAGAATAGAAACCGGGAAATGTAATTAACAGTCAAGAGAGGACTCCAGGAACACAAGGAGAAACATCAAATTTTTATATGCCACTATCCAATGAACTTGATCAGTAAAATCACACGTTCACTCTGAATTGTTCCCAGTCTAGCTGACATTTGCTGTTCATAGGCTTCACTTGAAAAGCATTAACACTACCAGTAGATAGAATCATTAGTGAAGATCAGAGATGCATGCACAAAATACTACTAATTGCCAGAGCAGCGATAGACACAATGTCCCTTTTTTTTTTTTTTTAAAATGTTGGTTTGAGTACTGTTTTGCTTTGGCCAAATGAAAAGGCTCCTCTTGACTAATTAAGATGTCTCTGCTGAGCACAGACATTTGGCAGCCTCTAGAAATTCAATTCCTCCTCGTAGCTGGTTTCTCTGGCTGAAAGAATACATGAAAATATATAGAGGGAGGGGTTTGCTGGTCTTTTTGTTGGTTTGTATTACATTTACACAAAAACTTTTTGAACTGATTTACTTCTCCTGACACTGAGAAGATCAGCTGAAGCTGACAGGAGCAATCCTCAGCCCTTGCACCTGATCTGATCATTGAAATTGTAAAGTGTAATAAAGTTAGCAGTGTAATTTCCATCCACTTGCACAATGTATAAAACAACTGCATGTCAAATACTCTGATGTGAAATCATGATCATGACCATATGTTTTTAGAAGGGAACAGGCTGTGTGTGGGGATACAGCATTAAGCTCTGGGGATATTATTGAAAAAGATCTTGGAAATAGCAACTGACATTTTTCACACTTGTTTTCAAAATGTAGTGTCCTTTTTATCCCTTAATGTAATGTACCTATTTGTTTTCTGGGGGGAACAAACTATTCATTAAACAGACATTGATATTTGTTAGGGGTCTTCACCCCCATCCCTTCAAAGTCAGAATGGGTGAATACTGGGTCCTTCTATGTCTTCACCACTCAGTAGAGCAGATCTTAAGTAGAACAAAGGCATGATACAACTCCTGACTTGCAGCCTATGGGCTTCCCAGGCGAGAAAGGGAATCCTGCTTCTCAAGAACAGGCCCACATTAATAGGTGATATGTTCCTATGAAGGCATGTTGCTAAGATCTGAGTCCATTGGGAGCAGACTCTTGCAGAGTTCCCTAACACCATCTGAGGTGCCACCTGCAGATGTCTCAAAAAAATTAGTATTTTTAGAACTCACTCTGTGCTGGTTGTTTGCAGACACATGTGAGCAAAAGCTAGATACACAATTCATATCAGTAACATTTAATACTAATACTGCCTAGGTGTTAAAACAAAATGTGCTATATGAGTATGCCACATTTCTCACACAAAGTAATTCAGAACTTTCTTGTTCCTGAAACAGACAGAATTTAAAAGTCTCAGCACCATTCAAATGAGAAAATAGATACAACCTTTAGACCAAAAAGCCCATGTTCTTTGAAAATTTGGTTTTATTTAGATATATAAGGGTGATAAAAATTATTTAATAGCAGAACTCATCGAGTCTAAACAGGAGCAGCTGTAAGAAAGAAGAAAGGTAGATGGAGCACTAGGGGAAAAAAAAGAAATTGAGATTTCATTCCAGTTCTGAGAAAGTAGTTAAGAAGTCCCTGGATGGCTGTTCATGCAATCCTTACTCTGGCAAAACTGCCACTGACTTTAATTGTAGTTCATTCGGTTGGATCAGCCTGCTAATCAACTAAGCACTTTTCATTTCATGGCAATGAGAAGGTGTGGTGAAAATGCCATCATATCTTTAGCCATCTTCAAAGCCTAGAATGTCTTCACACCATTTCATGGGTTTCCCCTTTCCAGTACTAAAAAAAGGATGCTATAAAAGTCATTATTTAAATGATATATTGCAATTTTATGGACTTGGAAGCTAATTTTGCTTAGAAGCATTTTTATAGACTTTGGAAGCTGAGAGTGGGGGGAAGCAGAGCTCCTGAGATCAAAAACTTTCCTTCTGTAGAAAAAGGTTTCAGGGAAGAGCAATTTCTGCCTCCTCTTGACAGGACTCAATTGCTTCTTGAGTCTCCAGTATTAAAAGGGTTTTGCTGGAGAATATGCCTATAAGAGGGAATTTATTTTATCTACCCTGCAAACAAAAGAGATTATTTTCAGTTTCTGTTATGAGAGTGAGAAGGGGGGAAGTCCTTTCCAGGGAAAAGCTGTAAGATGTTTTCCTTAATTAGTTTAATTACAAAATGTACTAAGACTATTAGATAAACATTAGGCTGTTTTCAGGTTCAAAACAGGCAGATGTTAGCAGGATTAAATCAAAATACTTTATACGCCTTTAAAGATTTTTTTTTTACTTAAAGACCTCAGCTTTTTTTTCTTTTCCTCTTTTTAGGCTCTGTAACAGCTGATATTATTCGATTTTTTTTCTTTTTTATTAAAATTATGTTCATCTAACTCATGCAATTCAGATTTCATTAGCAAAGCAAGTGGGATCTGGCCTATGGTATCACATTTCTGGAATCAGATGATTTTTTTTTTGTATTGTCCCATCCTCCCTTCTCTGATCAGATTCTAATTATAGCCAAATTACAGCTATTGTCTGAAAGGCTGAGTAACATATTTGTGGTGGAGGGGGGAGGGAACAGAAGATGACTGATTTAAAAATAGGAATCACACAAAGTAGTAAGAGTTGTTTATAACAGTTTCTAAGGGAAGATGGCAATGATGGAGAAGCGGAAGGGGAAAGCATCTTTACATCCAAGTAGGAGGGAGCTACACTTTGCTGAATCAAAGCTGTCTTTCTACAGCTTCCCTCAACATTATAATGTACTCTATCAACTGCTATGAGGCACTAAAGAGTTTGGTAACTCCAGGGTAACAAGTATGATATATGGTGCTTTGTGACCTAACAAGTATATGAATAGTTAAAGTACCACTGGAGAAATAAATGTAGAACATATAGAGAAAGATTCGTAGCCATAAGTAAATCTGCTATAAACTTAAAATTATGTCACCTTTACATACACACTAAGACCAGAAATAACACAATATTAAGCAAAAGCATAAGGAGCTGAAATCTATGCTTGTGCATCCTTTAGAGCAGTAACAATACTTCTCTGAAACCATAAAAATTATTTGCAAACTGAATATAGGCCAAAGGCATTTCCAGCACAAGTGTCACTAACCATTATCATTGACTGACAGCCTGACATAATTGCTTTTAAAGGTAGGAATGTCATCATCCATAAATGAGAATTCAAACTAGAAAACACAATTAACTTGATCAAAAAGGCATTTTCCACTAGTAATATATTTACAGAGCATTTTTACTTTGTCACTTTCAACATCTATGCTGAAGACCACCTCTAAGATGGCTTAATACTGCGAATGACCCCAAGATACATGCAAAGTCAAATGAAAGACTTCTCAAACATTCTTGCATATCAATAGAAGGTGGTTTCCAACAACAAGGCTAAATGCAGTATATTATATTGCATTACCCTGCTGGCCACCTCAAGAAATGAAAATGTAAAAAGCTTTTTTTATAATTTGGTTTTCAAAAGTCACTTTGTATACTTGGCAGGTTTTCATCTCTGCAACTGGTCTAAAAGTTTATTATTTCCTCAGAGACTACTTTCACCAGCATCTACCAGGTAGACAATAACAGCAAAAAACACCAGGGCAGGCTGATGATGAACAAGCAGCTTCACAAAAAAGCCCATATAACACAGAAAACCTATATATGGGCAATGCCACAAAGAATATACTGATGTATTCAGTAAAAAAGTGCACATTGTGAATATTTGTTCTTGCATGTGCATGCACAGCTCAGTGGTCTACCTTTCACACACAATCCCTTTCAGAGCCTTTAGTGGAAAAATGGAGGCTAAAGACCCTGAAATGTTCTTCCTGCACACAAACAGTTGTGCAGCTCCTCCTCAAGAAAGAACTGCATAAATGTCATCAGGTGTTAGTGTAATGCAATAACCACCAGATTTTATTAAATTACTAAATCTATTAAATGATTAAATTCTTGCTCACACCAATTTACATCAAGTGTAAACATACGGTGAAACACTTTTAAATCAATTACCTGATGATAAAGGAATAATCTTCTTACTTAAATGAAAGCAATTAATGTATGTCAGGGCTATGCATTTAAGAGGTTTCCAGGATAAGAACCATCCATTTGATAGTACCTAAACTCACACTTTCAGAAGTTAAATTAAATATTGGTGGCAGATGTTGAGCAGCACACTCAGTTGTTTTGCACTAAAGCACATGGAAAACTAAACAGTGTTTCCTTTTTTTTTCCCCCAACACATTTCATTCCACAGGATGGCACAACGTGTAGTTCACAGAACACTGAAATGCAGCCACTCATTTTCCTCCTGCCGTTTGCTTCAGTATCTGTTAGAATGATACCGGGAGAGGAGCAGAAGGGCTGCTCCACTCAGGCTGCTAAAAGGTGACACCATGGTGTTCTTACAAGCACACGCTATTCACAAGTAGCATGTGAAAGAGCAATAGGGCCAGATGATGTGCCCCGAGGCAGTGTCTCAGCTGCTCAAGGTGATTATGGCTGCAGGGCCAGGCACAGCATCCCTGAGCTGGACCAGGAACACAATCTGCTTGTTCTAGGATCCCTGGACCACAAAAACTGAGACTATTGAGAGGCCACAACATGCACCAGGCCTGCTGACAAAGAATAAATACAGCCACTGCTTTAGTTAAGAGCCTTTACAGAAATTGCCTACAGAAGCTGCCACATTTTCATAGAATGGTAGAATCATTTCGCTTGAAAAAGATGTAAGATCATCAAGTCCAACTGTTAACGCTGCCAATTTTTATTTGACTCTTGCTAACTAAGCCTGCCTCATGTTCTTGGCAGAACTGTGGCCATTGGTCTTGCTCTTGGGAATGTCAGCCTAAGGACAAATGAAGAATTACAACTGCCTCCATTTCCACACTTTTCCTTCAGTCTTCTTTACTCCTGTCAGGCATCTTTCTTTAGATATTATATTTGCAGTACGGTGGCATTGACAGAGAGGTGGGTATGACCCCCGTCAGGTCCACACATGCTTTCTTCCTCAACCTGTGGTCCATTCATGACCATGACATGTGGTCCATTCATGTTGGTTCTCCCCAACACCATGCACCACCACGGAGGTAGGAGTCACCCTAGGAGGCATGTCACCACTAAGAGGTCATTTTCTGAGCTGAATAATGACACAGAATGCCAAGCATGAGCTCAGGGGCTCTGTCCCTGGGCCCTAGCTGAGGAGCAGTCTTCAGTGTGCATTCTGTTGGATACTTTGACCATGCTGGAGAGGTCTCGCAGCATCGTATTGTGTGTGTGCTGAATGATGTGCACTGTTAAGTGATACTCATGAGCAGCGTGACTGTGCCCATGTAATGCACAGTGAAACAGCATTACACATGGCTTGTGCCAGAAGTCCAGTCTCCATGTACATGCAATATGCAGTCATTCTGTGGCAGGGCCTTAAGGCAGCCCCGTTAAGTGGCAGCGACAACTGTGGGTGTTGGTGGAACATGCTGATAGCCGTTCTGCTGAGAAAGTATAGCGTGTTTCTGGAGTTGACATAGCACTTCATCCAGCACAAGTTCAGTGTTCTCCAACACTGCAGGGCATTGTGTGCCTTAGATGCACTCCAGGTTGCAGAAGGATGGCTAGCTCTGCCTTCCCAGTGCCCCTTTCCAGCTTTCACCCTAATTCTGTGAGGGAGAAAGAAGTTGTTCTTCCCAGCACATGGAGATGAGAGAAATTCCAGCCTGCTGCCAACTTATGGCTCAGAAACTTAAGTTGTTAATGCAGGCAGAGCCCCACAGGTAGGTAGATAGTTGTGCATGGAGTACAGATAGAGATATGAATCTAGGGACTCTTTCTTTGACTGACTGGCCTTTGGCAGCAGACCTTTCCTAAAGTTTCACTAGTTGCATCCTTAATTCAGTTACTCAATCTACTGTGTAGTGTCCTGGCAATTCTCTCCTTCCTACTCTTTCTTTTTTCCCGCATCTCCTACACCTGTATTTTTGCTTTTTTTTTATCCAGGGTCTCACTGTATCCTGCCACTTGGTGTGTCCAATACCTATGTCTCTATGGCAAAAATAAAATCAGAGGTGGGAAATATTTTCAGGATCACTATGTCTAGCTGTAAAATCTTTGGACCTGTGTGTGTTTGCTCTGATGCCATTCTGAGAGCCATTTCCAGAAGTGATACACAATACCCTTGGATGTAGGGAGGTCCTTGGATTACAGAGTGCCTGCTTTAGCTAATCACATCATGAATTATAGCAAAATTAATTTCCCCCATAACTTATTACATTGCTTGGCTGTTTGTTACCACATCCTGCATCCCAGGTTTCACTGGCAAATTCAGTAGAGCTCCCATCTATACAAGATGATACAGAACTGGATCCTTGGGAGCATCATGGGCAGCATAAATGTATCACACTGAAGTATTTATCTCATCATAACTTTTCACTCACACTGCCCTTATATTCCCAAACTGAATTCTGGAACTTCAGCTATGTTTTACCTACAATGCACAGCCTATATACCACATATAACTGTCAGGAAAGACTTTGAGCTCTCTCCCATTTCTGCTGAACTTCATCATAAATTCCCCTTAACCTTTAATGCACAGGTTCAAGTTCTTTCTCAAATGATTGAAGATCACTCTTAAAAACCAGACCTCTTCTAAGTATTAAAACCTGGAAAATAAATTCATAATACCCTCTTCTACTTTTTTCCAAACCCAAACATTTGACCAAATTGCCTAATTTCAAAATCTTACTGAGTGGAAAAAAATGTTCTGCCTGAGACTCTCCACACCAAATGCCACAAATACGTTTTTTACCGTGATCATTTACAACAGGGAAATGTGTGGTTTATAATGGAATGATTATACAGCTTTGGCTTGGGATGTCACAGGCCTGCTGGTAAGATAAGTAAGAATGGAGCCAATTCTGAGCCATCATGCATGTTAGGCGCAACTATTGTTATAAAGCAGCTCCCTGGCCCTTTGTACACAGTTTTACCAGGTCTGGGTTTTGTGGAATTCTTTTTTTAATAAAGTATATGGTCTAAGGCCCAGCTTGAAACAAAAATGCTCATTGCTTGCTGAGTTGTATGAACTTTGGAAATATGGCAATAAAATGGACACATATGTTCTATTATTATTATTATTATTATGCTTAAAGGCTACAAAAATAAATCATTTGCGAAGCTCACATGGACAAAATGAGTACTGCCTTCTGCAAGAGTCTGTACTTACATGTATCTGTTTACTTAGATGCATCTGTTCTTGATCTCGTGTGGAAAAATCAAATATTGTATCTTATGAAATGCATTGCTGAAGCATTGTTCAAAAAATCAATCCTAAACCAGAAGTCCATTAAAAAAAAACTGAATATCTGGGTCTCTCTGCTTCAAACTCTCTTTTATTGTTATTAATAGAGCATTTATCTTCAATATGGTTGGAGATAAAAATTCCTTTTTAAAGTGATGAAATGAAGAGATTTGCAAGTGCTGAAACCCCCTGATCTCCCCCTCTCTCTCATCACCTGATACAGGCTTAAGGTTTCACCGTTTGTAAAAATCAATGGGAAGTTCTCTCCTTGCCAGCAGACTGGGCCAATTTAATAAGTACCTGAACAGAGAGGCAGCCTGTGGAAGGGGCAGTCACCTTTCGCCTGGCATTAGGAGGAGCTTCGAGGCCCGGGACACTGGAGTGTATTGTGTCCCCGTGCAAAGGCCTGAATCAGCAGTGACGAGGTTTCTTCTCTCCAGCTTTCTCTCACCAGCCTGACTGTAACCCGGAGGGGAATCTGCGAGGGGATGGACAGCTTCTGCCACAGGATGCAGTTCCCGGGGGTGGGGGGAGACTTCAAGTTTCCAGTAAAGGGCTCTCTCGTCTCTCTAGGGCAAGCACATAGCAGGGAAACTCCAAGCAGCTGCCAGGCAATTTCCTTTCAACTCTGTCCCAGCACCACTGTTTACAGTTTTATGAAGGCAGCTCTGACTGTCCCTTCTCCTCCTCTCCCTCCCACTTGTTCAAGTTTGTCGATACCCGATCCATGAACATTTGTTTCCTCCTTCCCTGGAGGAGTTTTGCGCTCCACTGACCTCAAGTTCAGCCCCAACGAGGCTGGCAGGAGGGCTCAGCTGGCTCTCGTTTCCCCACTTGCTGCAGTCCCTTCTGTTGGACTAGCAAAGCCAGTGTAACTCAAACGGGGCAACCCTTCCCTTGCCAGCTCCTCACACCGCCCAGGGTTCTGCTGACGGGGCAAACTTCATCCGCCCTGTCCGGACCCACGGGGGTGGAACCCCCTACCCTCCATCCATGGAGGCCACCGGTGCTGGGGCTGTACAGGCAGGTACAGACCCTCACCCCCACTCCGGCTGCCCTTAGCTCTCCTCCCTGGTCTTCACCGCTCCACTCTGCTCTGCACCGCACACCTGCGGCCACGCTGCACCTTCCCCAGGTGGGTCCCAGCTTTGCAACACTGCTGTGAGTGCACAGGGGTGAAGCACTGGGGGGTGGCAGTGAAATAGTTGGATGGATGCATGGATGCGTATTTAACTTCTCTCACAGCTTGATCTCCAGGTGATTCCCACCTACCCTGTGTCTATACTCCTCCGCATCCAACCTCTCTTTCCTCCCCCTCTCCCCTTTTTCAGCAGTGACAAAGCCTTTTACTTTAACCCGTGGGCTCTGTCCTCTGCCATCCCGAGAAGATGGATTGAGGAGGGGGTGGGAGATGGAGGTTTTCTGCCTGTCAACAGCTGCCCTGCCTAGTCCTTGCCGCCCCGCGCCCCGGAGCGGAGAGCCGCGGGGATGCGCGGAGCTGTCGCCGGCCACCCGCGGCGAGGACGGGAACCTTGATGGGGAGAGAAAGGGTGCGCGGCCGGGCGGGCAGCGGCGCAGACCCCCGAGAAACCCGGATCAGGGGAGGGGAGGGTTGGTTCCCCCCGCGGATAAATCAGCGCGGGTATCCCGCCGGCTCTCCCGGCGCCGTGCGGAGAGTGTGCGCAGGCAGGGAACTGGAGGCGGGAGATGGGCAGGGTTCCCTGCCCGCATCGCTACTCCGCGCTCGGCTCCGCAGCCCGGCGGGGAGAACCGCGCTAATTCCTATCCCGCGGAGCCGTTTCGGCGCTGGTCCCACGGCACTCGGAAACTGCCGCCCCTCCGCTGGCTCCTTCTGCGCCACCGGCCACTCAAATGTTTATTGAATGCCGGCATTCGTTGCTTTCTAATTAGCGGAGCCCGAATCGGAGATGTTGCTGTTATGCGAGCAAGATACATCAAAGAAGGGAGGGGGGGAGAAACTTTGTTTTAATTAATTTTTCCCCGCAAGCAGAGCGAGGTTAAAAAAAACCTCAAAGCACAATACACATTCTGGGAGGTAATCTCTACTTTCTGCAGTCCTTTGCCCACTCTCCTGGGTTATTCATTCCGATTGCCGCGCTATTATTTATTTCCGTGTATTTATGTTTCCCGATAGTTACTCAGTAAAGCTGTTTACGCAAACTGCAGCGAGGGAACCGTGGCAAAATTTTTGGGAAGGATGTGAAAATTAATGTGGTTTGATAGTGCCAGAACTGCGGCAGAGCTCAAATTTAAATCGCACTCGCCGTCGGAGCACTTTGGGTATGCGTAAGGAAAGAAAAAAAAAAAAAAAAAAAAAAAAAA